>NC_048237.1:6323687-6420762 GCF_002007445.2 Ailuropoda melanoleuca
CTAAGAAGCTTTGCTCTTTTCTTTCAAGTTTGCTAAGAAATGTTTCATTGTTGTTTTTCTTGTTTTTTTTCTTCAGGAATGGGTTTTGGGTTTTGCAAATGTTATGTATGATGTTTTGGAGATTAAATATAATTGTTTGTTTTTACTAATCACCTTACATTTGGTCAGTATTTCCTCAAATGTGCTTCACTCACTACAATTAAGGAATATGTATACTCTGTGCTCCATGAAGAAAAGATTCCAGGGAGAGAGAAGCTACTTAAAAGGAAGGTGGATAAGAACATTCTATTGGCCCGGACGGGGGCGGGGGGAGGTTGTAATTGGTTTTCCTTGAGGGCTCAGACTTCCCCATGACTTTGGTTCATCCAAGACTTACTGTATTGAGGAGTCCTGCTTCTCCCTCTGTGTGCTCTCTCTCTCTCTCTCAAATAAATAAATAAATAAATAAATAAAATCTGGGTGGGGAAAAANGGGTCCTGGGATTGAGCCCCGCATCAGACTCCCTGCTCATCAGGGAGTCCTGCTTCTCCCTCTGTGTGCTCTCTCTCTCTCTCTCAAATAAATAAATAAATAAATAAATAAATAAATAAATAAATAAATAAAATCTGGGTGGGGAAAAAAGTATGACTATTCCAGCAATGGGAATTGCTGATTCCATCTTCCAAATCCTATCCCTGAGATCTTTTAAAGTAATCTTTGTTTAATGAAGCTGTAGTGGCTAAACAAAATCACAGTAATTGGGGTACCTGGGTGGCTCAGTTGGTTAAGCATATGACTTGGGCTCAGGTTATGATCTTAGGGTCCTGGGATCAAGCCCTGCCTCAGGCTCTTCACTCACTGGGGAGTCTATTTATCCCTCTCCTGCTCCCTCTGCCTCTCCCCCAACTCGTGCACTCTCTCAAATAAATACATAAAATATTTTTTTTTAAAAATCACAGTATTCTATTCTATGTACTTTAGTGATATAACCTTAGAAGTTATATACACATTATGTTTGTGTGTATATGACATCAGTTTTGTAGTCTGTATTGTTGTACAGGCAGTCTCCCAGACTTTAAAGAACAGATAACCCTATAGTATTTAACTAACCAGAATGTTTTTAACTTTGACTCTATAATGACACTAATAACCCAAATTCAGCAAGAAAAACAATAAGGTGGAAATTATTTGATTGATTTCACTTGGAGTTCTGGGCTTAATGATATACTTTCCATCATTATCTTCCTTGATATATTCAACACTATTTCTTAATTTTTAAAAAATAATAACTAACGTTTATTGAATCTACCTGGCTATATATATTTTACATCCATTACCTATTGTTTTACATGCACACTTACAAGACAAGGATCATTATTAGCTCATTTTACAGGTGAGGAGACATAAACTCCTTAAGATTTAGTTCCCACCATTTTTGGATTTTTGTGGGGTTTATTTTAGGTTTTTTTCCTCTTTAATTCCAGTTTTGGAAGTTTCCATTCAGATATCCTCAAGCTTAGTGATTCTTTTCTCAGTTATGTCTAGTCTACTAATGAGCCCAGCAAAGGCATTCTTGATTTATGTTGCAGTGTTTTTGGTATGTAGCATTTCTTTTTGATCGTTCTTAGAATTTCTTACACTGCCCATCTGTTATTGCATGCCATCTACTTTATCTGTTAGAGACCTTAACATATTAATCATGGATGTTTTAAATTACTAGTCTAGGGGCGCCTGGGTGGCACAGCGGTTAAGCGTCTGCCTTCGACTCAGGGCGTGATCCCGGCGTTATGGGATCGAGTCCCACATCGGGCTCCTCCACTGGGAGCCTGCTTCTTCCTCTCCCACTCTCCCTGCTTGTGTTCCCTCTCTCACTGGCTGTCTCTATCTCTGTCGAATAAATAAATAAAATCTTAAAAAAAAAAAAAAAGAAATTATAAAAAAAAAAAAATTACTAGTCTAATAATTTCCACATCCCTGTCATACCTGAGTCTGGTTTTGATGTTTGATCTGTCTCTTCAAACTGTGTTTTTGCCTTTTAGCATGCCTTGTAATTTTTTCTTGTTAGCTAGACATGATGCTCTGGGTGAAAGTAAATGTGATAAGTAGGCTCTTAACAATCTGGTGGTAATGCATGGGGAAGAGGGAAGCATTCTGTAGTGCAATGATTATGTCTCAGTCTTTTAATGAGCTTTGTGCCTCTGAATTGTCAAAATCACAAGTGCTTCTCAGGTTTTCTCCCTTTTAGATGGGACAGGATGCCCAGAGCTGACTGGAGTTGATTATTTCCCTTACCCTAGGTTGGTCAGGCTCTGAAAGAACTCCAGTAGTGTGGCTCTGGTAAAACTCCTGAGGGCAGACCTTGTTAAATAGAAAATAATACTCTGGCATATTTCAAAACAGTACCTTTCTCCTACCTACCCTCCCTCCCCCACCAGAAACACAAAGGAATTTTCCACCAGTGTTCACTTTGAGAACCTGGTCAAACTCCTGGACATAAACTGTAAAAGCTTGGGAGCCCTCCATGACTGGGTTCCCCTGAAGTTTTTCATTCTCAGACTTGTTTACACTGAACAATTTGTCTATTACAGTTTAGGTTTTCCTACTCCAAACTGTTTTCCATGAATGTTTTGCTTGTAGGTGTCTGATTTAGTAAGTTGCAATTCTTTGCATTCATCTACCTGTATCTGGGAGATGCCTTGTTACATCAGTTCGCCGAAGGATCTATAAAGAGTTGTTGATTTTTTCAGTTTGTTCAGTTTTTTACTTGTTAGAACAGAATAGTGACTTCAAGCTCCTTACATGCTGGACTATTAACTGGAAGTCCCTCACACAAATTTTTAAACCTGAAACTTGTTTAAAAATAAATTTTTAAGACGATAAAGAGATAATAATGGAAAGTATTAAGACTTACATCAAAATACAATGCTTGTCTTACCATTACTACTCTCCCCACCTGTTGCAAATTAAGTTCCATCTCAGACAATGTCACTGATGTGTTCTTTCAGACTTTCAACAAAGACTTAAAGCCTATGCTAATTACCCCCCTCCAGAGCACAGAGGAAGTACCATGTCTTCTTAATACTTTTTACCAGGCCAATACCTGATAACACTAATACACATATGGATGGGGGAATGGGGGAGGAAATGGTCATCATTTTTAAATGAAATTGATGAAAATCTTGAGCTACAGAATGGGTTATATTCTTTGTTCAGCCCTTCTATTGTTAGTGAGCCAGAAAATGGGACAGGAAGAGCAGCAAATAGATATCATATCCATTCCCTTCAAAAATGATTCGTCTCAGTAGTACATCTAGGGATGTAGGTGTGCCCCTCTCAGCTTTTGGCCATTGTAGGGAAAATTTAACAGTCATCAAGCTAGCTGGTATGATCAGGAGTAAGAACAGCAGAGTTGAAGGACCACTTGTCTTTTATTTGGCCAGTTTCTCCTCAAGTATTTTTGTTTTAATGTTTCAAGTTTGACTCCCAGGTAAATGATTATGCTTTCCTCTTGCACCTTTTCTTATATCTAGATCTCTTTTGATTAGAAATAGTCATCTAGAGAAATTAAATTGATTTCTAAAAAAAATTTCTTCCTCGTTCCATTCTGGGTCCTTTTGAGTAGAAGAATGGAGGTTCAAGCAGGATATTTCCTATCTCTCATATTCTACCAAGATTCCAATCCAAGCAGAATTCACTTTAAGTGAATCTATAGTGCTTTGTAGATAGAAGAATGAGCTTTAGAGTCAGTCTGGCAGCCTTCCAATATTAGCTCTACCACTTGCTAATGCTAGGACCTAAAGCCTGTAGTTACTGCTATGTATTCTCCCAGGTCTGCTCTCATTTCCTCAGGAAAGATGCTATCATAGTTCATCATAGTAGTGTTTTACATATTGCATTTTAACTTTATAGAAGTTTTGTGACCCTATTAAAAAGAATTCCTTCTTCATTGAACTATAAATTTATGAGAATAGAGACTGAGTTTAGTTTATAAACATAATATCTATCATCGACCGGTAGAGAAACTGACCAATAGTAGACACTCAATAAATATGTGCTGAGTGAATGAATGTATCACTTCATAGTTTTAAAATTTTGCACATAGAATCTTAGTTTATCATAAATACTATTGTGTTGAATTTATTTGATAGATGATGTATTAACTTTGATGCTTGATGTGAACATAGTTCAATAGAAACTGATGTGGATCTATGTGATTTTATTGAAATAATTTCCAGATAATAGAAATGAAAGTTAAAGATTTTTTTGAGACACGTTAACTGTATTTTAAGTGACAAAAACTGAGTATGTAGAGAAGATACTATAAACTAAGAAAGTAAGTATAGTTATTGATATAGAGATAGTGACAAAAATATTTTTAGAGCAGCACAATGGCTATTATTTTCTTTGAGAAAATAAGACATTAAAGAAACTTTCAAATTAGGTAAAACACAGAGGTAGAGAACTACTTTATCCATTGGATGATTTAGAAGGAATTTATTTTATCATCACTTTTATTACTGAAAAACTCTTTTTTTGAATATTGACCTATTCTTTTGTTAAAAATAAATTATATATTTCCTTCTAGAAATTTTGCATATGTGTCTTTAAACAAAGATTATGACTATGGTTGTTAATATTTTTCCATCAAACACCACTAAAACTTGATGCATAGTTGAAATTTCTTTGAATAACTATGTTTTATCTTAAAATACTTAAACAGATTGGGTCTTCAACTCCATAATATGCCAGTATCCTTTGTTACATTCTATCATGTATATTGATATTTTAATGACATTCCGTTGAGTAAATTTGACACTTGAGGATCAAATTTTACACATTTATCCCCTGGCTTCTTATATCCATGGAACAATGTCAATATATCTGAGATAACATGTCCCAGGATATTATAATTTTGTACAGAAGGGAAATCTGCTTAGAGAAATTTGCCCTTTACACTTTTATTGCAGTAATATATTCAGAAAAAATTGACCAAAATTTAATACCTCTATAGATGTCAAACTTGAGAGTATTTTTCATGGTTTAATTTTACTACTAAATTGTACCAAAAGAATATTCTATGTTATTTCTATGTTAAAGTTTTGTTAGGAGCCCATTTAAGGTGAAAAACAGTATTCATTAATCTATATTTATCTATAGCTACAGTAACTCTAACCTACTGGTGAATTTGTATGTTACTTCTGCATATATAAATGACCAAATCATTGATGCAGGCTTTTATACCAACAAATGATTAAAATGAAGCAGAGAGCATAAATTTCATTTATAACAGGAGAAAAGAGTATTGTTGGAAATATTTCCCTTTTGGAGCCTTCATTTAAGATATTAAACTATCCTTGTGTTTTGTAATCCTAAAGTTTGTAACAAATTCCTTGTATCATCAGAATGAAGAATGATACATATAAAGTGGTTTTTGAAAAGTTTTGGTTTATGGGAATAGAAATAGTCTAGTCTGAAATGTTTTGTCAATTTCTAAATAGTGTGCCTCTCCTAAATTTTTGTCATTTGGTTTGGTTTGCATGATTTGTTTGTCACTCATGGCTTTGCAGGCTATTGCTCTGTAACCTAACAAGATCCTACAGGAGTCAATACCAGACTTAAGTCCATCTGAAAGTTTCTTTTTACTCTCTGGTTTGAAAAAATTGACACATTGAGTCTTACTTTGTATCCACTTTAACCTCAAAATCACACCTATAAGATTGGGAAATTTATTAGGTTTCTTTGGTCCCATTGTTTTCTCTAGGTCATCTGTCTTGCCTAAACTATCTGATAAAATAAGGAGTAGTGTGGCCCTAGTGCAGGTGGAAGAGAACTCACAAAGCAAGGTGAGGAAAGCAAAATCTGAGGTTTGTGCCATATCTGTTTTACATAGCAATCCCAGAGTTTGACCACCCCCATGAAATTGACATAATTATTGAACATTTTCCCACTGGGTTATTTACAGTCTGAGTCAGAATTCCTTAGAGAGGAGCGCCTGGGTGGCTCAGTTGGTTAAGCACCTGCCTTAGGCTCAGGTCATGATCGCAGGGTCCTGGGATCGAGTTCTGCATTGGGCTCTCTGCTCATTGGAAGCCTGCTTCTCCCTTTCCCTGCTGCTCCCCCTGCTCATACTCTCTCTCTCTGTCTGTCAAATAAATAAGTAAAATGTTAAAAAAAAAAAAAGACTTCCCCAGGGAAACTTACTTAAAGCTTGCTAATGAAGTACACATTAATATGTTTTGTATTAAAATCACTCACCCTTAATACATACAAAATAGATTACAGTATCAATTTTATGTTTGGTGACCAAAAATAAGGATTGTCTGTTGTAAAAGGAGACTATAATTTTGATCTTGTCTATTATTTTTAAATTAGGTTTTAATACTACAGTTATTTCCTAATCATTTTCACTATTTTAGGAAAGGCATAGATAAGGGTAAAAGTATTTAATAAATAGATAATATTGACAAATTTGGTAAAATGATTTTATCTTTGGATTATTAAAGGATACAAAATATTTTTGTCATAGACATGAATCTCAGTGGAGAAATGATTGACAAGTAGGAATAAATATGTTTGTTGGTTGTAATTAAATATTTGGGCTATTTTATCATTTAAACAATCCCCATGTGGAGTTTGTGTTTATTTTTTTCATTTTGAAATTTTTTTGAGAGAGTGCATGCGAGCAGGGGTGAGGGGGGTGGACAGAGGAAGAGGGAGAGAGAGAATCAACAGGCTCCATGCCCATCACAGAGCCCAAGGTGGGGGGTTCAATGTCACAACCGTGAGATCATAACCTGAGCCAAAATCAAGTGTCAGACACTTAGCTGACTGAACCACCCAGGTGCCCCTAATGTTTTGTTTTGTTTTGTTTCATTTTTTAAATTTAAATTCAATTAATTAACGTATAATGTATTGTTGGTTTCTGAAGTAGAGTCAGTGATTCATCAGTCTGATATAATACACAGTGCTCATTGCATCACATGCCCTCCTTAATGTCCATCACCCAGTTACCCCATCCCCCCATCTCCCTCCCCTCCAGCAATCCTGTTTGTTTCCTATGTCTCTTATGGTCTGTCTCCCTCTCTGATTGCATCTTGTTTTATTTTTTCCTCTCTTCCCCTATGATCCTCTTTTATTTCTTAAATTGCAATTATCAGTGAGATCATGAGATAATTTTTTCTCTGATTGACTTGACTTTCGCTTAGCATTATACCCTCTAGTTTCATCCATGTCATTGCAAATGGCAAGATTCCAGGGGGTTTTGATGGATGAGTAGTATTCCATTGTGTGTGTGTGTGTGTGTGTGTGTGTGTGTGTGTGTGTGTGTGTATGTGTGTATTCTATATCTTTATCCATTCATCTGTTGATGGACATCTGGGCTCTTTCCATAGTTTGGCTATTGTGGACATTACTGCTATAAACATTGGGGTGCAGGTGCCCCTTTGGAGCACTACATTTGTATCTTTGGGGTAAATACCCAGTAGTGCAATTGCTGGGTCGTAGGGTAGCTCTATTTTCAACTTTTTGAGGAACCTCCATACTGTTTTCCAGAGTGGTTGTACCAGCTTGCATTCCCACTAACAGTGTAAGAGGGTTCCCCTTTCTCCACGTCCTCACCAATATCTGTCATTTCCTAACTTGTTAATTTTAGCTATTCTGACTGGTATGAGGTGGTATCTCATTGTGGTTTTGATTTGTATTTCCCTGCTGCCGAGGGGTGTTGAGCATTTTTTCATGTGTCTGTTGGCCATTTGGATGTCTTCCTTGCAGAAATGTCTATTCATGTCTTCTGCCCATTTCTTATTTGATTATTTGTTCTTTGGGTGTTGAGTTTGCTAAGTTGTTTATAGATCTTGGATACTAGCCCTTTATCTGATATGTCATTTGCAAATATCTTCTCCCATTCTGTCGGCTATCTTTTGGTTTTGTCCCCTGTTTCCTTTGCTGTGCAAAATCTTTTTACCTTGATGAATTCCCAATAGTTCATTTTTGCCTTTGTTTCCCTTACCTTTGGAGACAAGTCTAACAAGAAGTTGCTGCAGCTGAGGTCATAGAGGTTCCTGCCTGTGTTCTCCTCTAGGATTTTGATGAATTCCTTTCTCACATTCAGGTCTTTCATCCATTTTGAGTCTATTTTGGGGTATTGTGTAAGGAAATGATCCAGTTTCATTCTTCTGCATGTGGATGTCCAATTTTCCCAACACCATTTGTTGAAGAGACTGTCTTTTTCCCATTGGATAGTCTTTCCTGCTTTGTCAAAGATTAGTTGACCATAGAGTTGAGGGTCCATCTCTGGGTTCTCTATTCTGTTCCGTTGATCTATATGTTTGTTTTTGTGCCAGTACCATACTGTCTTGATGATTACAGCTTTGTAATAGAGCTCGAAGTCCAAAATTGTGATGCCACCAATTTTGGTTTTCTGTTCCAACATTCCTCTGGCTATTCAGGGTCTTTTCTGGTTCCATACATATTTTAGGATTATTTGTTCCAGCTTTGTGAAAAAAGTTGATGGTATTTTTATAGGGATTGCATTGAATGTATAGATCGCTGTAAGTAGCATCAACATTTTAACAATATTTGTTCTTCCTATCCATGAGCATGGAATGTTTTTCCGTTTCTTTGTGCCTTCCTCAGTTTCTTTTAGGAGTGTTCTATGGTTTTCTGAATACAGATCCTTTGCCTCTTTGGTTAGGTTTATTCCTAGGTATCTTATGGTTTTGGGTGCAATTGTAAATGAGATTGATTCCTTAATTTCTCTTTCTCTTTCTTCTGTCTCATTGTTAGTGTATAGAAATGCAACTGATTTCTGTGCATTGATTTTATATCCTGCCACTTTGCTAAATTCCTGTATGAGTTCTAGCAATTTTGAGGTGGAGTCTTTTGGGTTTTCTACATAGGGTATCGTGTCACCTGCAAAGAGTGAGAGTTTGACTTCTTTGCGAATTCCGATGTTTTTATTTCTTTTTGTAGTTTGATTGCTAAGGCTAGTACTACTAGTACTACATTGAACAGCAGTGGTGATAGTGGACATCCTTGCCTTGTTCCTGACCTTAGGGGAAATGCTCTCAGTTTTTCCCATTGATAATGATACTCGCTGTGGGCTTTTCATAGATGGTTTTTATGATATTGAGGTATGTTTCCTCTATCCCTACACTGTGAAGAGTTTTAATTAAGAAATGATTCTGCTTTGTCAAATGCTTTTTCTGCATCTATTGAGGGGATCATATGGTTCTTGTCCTTTCTTTCATTTATATAGTGTCACATTGATTGATTTGTGGATGGTGAACCACCTTGCAGCCCAGGAATAAATCCCACTTGGTTGTGGTGAATAATCCTTTTAATGTTGGACCCTATTGGCTAGTATTTTGGTTGAAAATTTTTGCAACCGTGTTCATCAGGGATATTGGTATGTAATTCTTTTTGGTGGGGTCTTTGTCTGGTTTGGGGATCAAGGTAATGCTGGCCTCATAGGAAGAGTTTGGAAGTTTTCCTTCCATTTCTATTTTTTGAAACAGCTTCAGAAAAATAGGTATTAATACTTCTTTAAATGTTTGTTAGAATTCCCCTGGGAAGCCATCCGACCTTGAGCTCTTGTTTTTTGGGAGATTTTTGATTACTGCTTCAATTTCCTTGCTGGTTATGGGTCTGTTCAGGTTTTCTACTTCTTACTGTTTCAGTTTTGGTATTTTATATGTCTCTAGGAATGCATCCATTTCTTCCAGATTGCCTACTTTGTTGGCATATAGTTGCTCTTAATATGGTCTTATAATTGTTTGTATTTCTTCAGTGTTGGTTGAGATTTCTCCTCTTTCATTTATGATTTTATTTATTTGGGTCCTTTCTCTTTTCTTTTTGAAAAGTCTGGCCAGGGGTTTATCAATCTTATTAATTCTTTCAAAGATCCAGCTCCTAGTTTCATTGATCTGTTCTACCCTTCTTTTGGTTTCTATTTCATTAATTTCTACTCTAATCTTTATTAGTTCTCTTCTCCTCCTGGGTCTAGGCTTTATTTGCTGTTCTTTCTCCAGTTCCTATAGTTGTAAGGTTAGGTTGTGTATTTGAAACCTTTCTTGTTTCTTGAGAAAGGCTTGTATTGCTATATACATCCCTCTTAGAACTACCTTTGCTGCATCCCAAAGGTTTTGAATAGTTGTGTTTTCATTTTCATTTGTTTCCATTTTTTTTTAAATTCTTCTTTAATTTTCTGGTTGACCCATTCATTCTTTAGTAAGATGCTCTTTAGCCTCCATATTTTTGAGTTCTTTCCAAACTTCCTCTTGTGATTGAGTTCCAGTTTCAAAGCATGGTGGTCTGAAAATATGCACAGAATGATCCCAGTCTTGTGGTACCAATTGAGACCTGATTTGTGACCCAATATGTGATCTGTTCTGGAGAATGTTCCATGTGCACTAGAGAAGAATGTGTATTCTGTTGCTTTAGGATTAAATGTTCTGAATATATCTGTGAAGTCCATCTGGTCCAGTGTGTCATTCAAAGCCCTTGTTTCCTTGTTGATATTCTGCATAGATGATCTGTCAATTGCAGTGAGTGGAGTGTTATTATATTATTATTGATGTGTTTCTTTAATTTTGTTATTAACTGGCTTATATAATTGGCTGCTCCCATGTTAAGGGCATAAATATTTACAATTGTTAGATTTTTCTGTTGAATAGACCCTTTAATTATGATATAGTGTCCTTCCTCATCTCTTATTACAGTCTTTGGTTTAAAATCTAACTTGCCTGATACAAGTATTGCCACCCCAGCTTTCTTTTGATGTCCATTATCGTGATAAATGGTCTTCCACCCTCTCACTTTCAATCGGGAGATGTCTTTAAATCTAAAATGAGTCTCTTGCAGACAGCATATCGATAGGTCTTGCTTTTTTATCCGATCTGATACCCTGTATCTTTTGATTGGGGCATTTAGCCCATTTACATTCAGAGTAACTATTGAACAATATTAATTTAGTGCCATTGCATTTCCTATAGTCACTGTTTCTGTATATTGTCTCTATTCCTTTCTGGTCGATGTTAGTTTTGAGCTCTCTCTTTGCTTAAAGGATCCCTTTTAATATTTCTTGTAGGGCTCATTTGGTGATCATAAATTCTTTTAGTTTCTGTTTGTCCTGGAAGCTTTTTATCACCCCTTCTATTTTGAATGACATCCTAGCTGGATAAAGTATTATTGGCTGAATATTTTTGTCATTTAGTACCCAGAGTATATCATGCCAGTCCTTTCTTGCCTGCCAGGTCTCTGTGAATAGGTCTTCTGCCAGTCTAATGTTTTTACCCTTGTAGGTTATAGACCTGTTGTCCCGAGCTGCTTTCAGGATTTTCTCTTTGTCTCTGAGATTTGCACATTTTAGTATGATATGTCCAGGTATTGATGTATTTTTATTGATTTTTGAGGGGAGTTCTCTGTGCCTCCTGGACTTGGATGCTTGTTTTCTTCCCCAGATTAGGGAACTTCTCTGCTGTAGGTTGCTCCAATATGCCTTCTGCCTCTCCCTCTCTGTTTCCTCTTCTCTGGGATCCCAATTATTCTAAAATTGTTTCGTTTATGATATCACTTATCTCTTGAATTCTCCCCAATAATCCAGTAGTTATCTCTTTTTCTCATCTTCTTTATTGTCCATCATTTTGTCTTCTGTATCACTAGTTCTTCTTCCTCATTTATGCGAGCAGGTAAAGCCTCCATTTTTTATTGCTTCTCATTAATAGCCTTTTTAATTTCAACCTGATTGGATTTTAGTTCCTTATTTCTCCAGAAAGGGATTCTCTAGTGTCTTCTCTATGTTTTTCAAGCCTAGCTAGTATCTTTATGGTTGTTATTCTGAACTCTAGTTCTGACATCTTACTTTTGTCCATACTGATTAGGTCCCTGGCAGTCAGTACTGCTTCTTGTTCTTTTTTTGAGGTAAGTTTTTCCATCTTGTCATTCTTTCCAGAGAAGAATAGATGAATGAGAGAACAAAATGCTAAAATGCAACAATGACCCCAGAGAAATATGCAGTAAACAAATCAGAAGAGACCCAAAACTGGAAAAAAAAATTTTAATTAAAAAAAAGGGAAAAAAAGTGAATATAATCAGACAGTTGGATGGAATATATCAATACATTGGATCCTTGTGTGTATTTTGGTCTGTTTGTTAGAAAACTAGGTCCCAAAGTTGTAAAGAAAGAAAAACTTATATATGTGTAAAAATAAAGTTAAGTACAATTAAAGGATAGAATGTGACTATAAAAATGAAAATTAAATGACACAATAAAACAAAAAAGCATAAACAACAACAGAGAGAGAGACACAGCGAGAGAGGGAACACAAGCAGGGGGAGTGGGAGAGGGAGAAGCAGACTCCCCACCGAGCAGGGAGCCCGATGTGAGGCTTGATCCCAGGACCCTGGGATCATGACCTGAGCCGAAGGCAGACGCTTAACAACTGAGCCACCCAGGCGTCCCTGTTGCACATATCTTGGTATAGGTGGTGGTTACATATGTAAAAATATATATGGCTGGATACGTATGGTATACATACAAGTGTATATATTTGTGAGAAGCCACCAAGATGTACACTTAAGATTCATGTACCTTGATGTAACTTATGACTTAGTAATTAAAAAGAAAGTAAAGAAAATAATCAAAAGGAACAGGAGTTTATGCAGTAAGAAGTCATGGTGGGCATCACTCCGCTATCACAGGATGCCACAGTCTCTGGGACTCTCTTGGATTTCTTAGTTGCATTATGGTTGCTGTAGCTTCAGCTGCATGTCTGTGTTCCAGGCAGAAAGGATGAGAAAGGAACAAACTGGGTATATATATGCAAGGGTAGGGGAATATGTTAGGAAAGAAAAACTTTTTTCAGAATCTGCCAGCAGACTTCTGAGGAGGCTTCATTAGCTCGTCTAGTCACATGGTCAAATCTAGCTGTAAGGGAAGATGGGAAACATGTTTTTCATTAGATATATCTCTCCCTTTGGAGGAAATGGTCTCTGTTAATAAGAAAGAATAGAATGCATATATTACAGACAATTAGCAGTGCCTGCCATATCACAAATGTGTGATTTTTATTTAAATTATTCTAAGAACATAGTCTCTGAGCCAATTATAGCTTGAATGTGTGAAATATACAAGTGAATAATTATCATTTCCTAATGAATTTAGATTCATTATGTACTTGTGTATCTTGAAATATTTCATTGAAAATATTTTATGATTCAATTTTTAATCCTTTCAATTGGTTTCTCTTCTGCTATTTTGAACAAGTGATACTGTCTGTATTAGAACAGCTGTTTATTTCTTTTATAAAATGTTGAAGAATAGCTAAGTAACAGGTAATGGCAAAAGTTAAAGGTGATGCATATATGTGACATTGAAGCCCAAACCAAGTTTTGAGGGGAAAAAAAAAATCTACCATGCACAGTGATCCTATGAATCCATGTGGTTGAGATTCTAGTTTAAATCTGGTTACAAAACTTGAATTAAAAAAAAAAAACTTGAATTTTATTTAAATTAACTTAATGAACAGATATATGGGTAGAATTCAGGGTTCAAATGGCAATGAAAGTGTCTCAAACCAGATGACATAAAAAAATAGGTTTCAGATTTATGCTTCCATATCATCTGCCAGCCTGGAAGCATAATTCCCAAACCTCTCAGCAGAAAATCTTTCATTTGAAGTGAGCTCCTGTTTTGTGATCTTTTTCCCCCTGGCAGATGATGTGTTAAAAATGTACTATCTGGGAGATGGACCAGAGGCAGGTGCACAGGTTTTGATGTGGAAGGCTTGGCAGGTGTGACCCAGAATGGAATATATTCTCCTCAGAGAGACCCATTGAGATCAGATGTTCACCAGAAAGACAATGCTCAAATTATTCTAACATGCATATAATTATTTCTTAATGTGGTTTTGTGACCTTGCTATAATTTGCACACCAGCAAATACATTTAAGCCATGTTAACAATATCTGAACTCTAATGTTTCTGGATCTGTAAAAACATGAAGTTGCATTTCTAATCTTTTGTTGTACTTGGGAAATCAGTGAAAGAGTAAATTAGCTGCCTTGATTAAAAGGGAAACATAATAGTAACTAAAGTTACTTTTAATTTTCTGCCCAATAAAATGCCCCTATATAGGCATTTTGCCAAACGGTTTCAATTCTTCCTTCCCTCTTCTTTGCATTCAATGCAGTTTCCCTTTCTCAAACACATGTCCTCTGTGCAGAACTCCCTCCCTTGACCTTAGACTTGGCTTTACCTCTATTTTCATACTTCATCTGTCTTAATGTGACAAAGATTTTCAAGTTTTGGGATTTAACTAACCTTTTACTCAGTGTGTTGCTAGCATGTCACATGATGGGTATTCAGTATATATTTTAAAATTAATAAAAGAATGTGTAAATGAAGAAAGACACTAACCATACTGTAAGGTAAACTATCCTCTCTTTTTGTATTCCTTTTTATTCCTCTGGAATGTGCTAGACTCTGTTTAGTATTCAACCTGGTTATAATACCCTATGAGCAAAAATTACCATGACCTTATATGTGCTCTCATGTAAATTTGCAAAAATAATTATAATAAACCCCAAATTATTTGGCACGCCATCATTAAAATTGTAGTTAAACCACGGGCAACAAGTTTCAGTAGCTCTTAACAATAGGCTGTGTAAAGAAGTTGTTGAGAAAAGTCCATGTTAGAATGCAAAGCACTAATTTTGTCCTTGTGATTTCTATAGAAATTTTTTTAAAGGCCAGCAAATATTTGCATGTTGTCAAAAAAGAACATTAATGTATACTTTTTGTGTCTTTTCATCAGATAGTTAAGTTACTGTTTGTGTACTAAAAAGAGCAAATATTTTTCTGTGACATTGAATAGATGTTTTAACAGTCAACTTTGAAAAATTAATAACTAGTATCTTTGAAACTATTTATATATTTGTAAGAAACAACATTTGTTGGCATGTTTGCCTTGGAGAATTGTGTTTATTTACATAAACTTGGGTAACATGGTTGTCATGAGAAGTTGGATTTGCTCCCATATTTTGTGATAATTGACTGAACTAATCATAACTTATTCAGTCAGTATATAAAAATTATTTGTCTTCTTGATTAAGAATGTTTTCTCAGACAGCTATTTTTCATATGCAAGTCAGAAATTAGCATCTGACTTTTAAAGATTAATTTTAAAAACGGCAAAACTCTCACTCTTCCACAGCATGGAACTTCAATGTTTTTGTCGTTAGCAAAATATTAGATTTTTGTGTCCAAAATGGCAAATAAATGTGTTATTTTTGGGGGGACTTAAAACTCCAACAATGAAATTTAAGGCTTGAATATTCAAGATGAATAAAAACCTGGTTATAACAGTCCCTAACAGCTCTTTCCTTGGCAGTGTGTCTCCTTTCCCATTTATAATCAGTTTTAAAATGTTCTGCTGCTCTCTTTCCATGTAATTCCAGCATCCCTCCTCCTAAACTTGCCAATTTGTATTCTGAAACTCAGAATTCTGAAAAAGAAGAAAGAACACTTGCATTCTTTTGCTTTCCCGTGTTTACTTCTGTTTTATTTTTATGTTTATTTAGTTCCTCCTTTTTTTTGATTTTAAAGGTTTTACTTATTTATTTGATAGAGAGAGCGCAAACAAGGGGAGTAGCAGAGGGGGAGGGAAAAGCAGGCTCCCTGCTGAGCAGGGAGTCTGATGCCATGCGGGACTCAGTCCCAGGACCCTAGGATCATGACCTGAGCCAAAGGCAGATGCTCAACCACTGAGCCACCCAGGTACCCCAGGTTCTTCCTGTATTTATCTCATGTCAGTGGGCCTGGGTAGAAGTACTTATAATTATAGGGTATGGAAAATATGGCTTATTCTGATTGGACAACAAAATTTACAAACTTGCAAGTCTTTCACGCCTAAAGGCCAGCAAGTAATCAGTAGGAGTGTGAGCATTGCTATGAATTGAAATTCATGATATTACTAATTTACTAATTTATCAGTAGATGCTCTACTCTTATAAGAAAGCAAGTGGTCAGTGGAACAAAGAGTATTAAAACACGAAGGAGAATGTAGTGACCTAGGAAATTTCTCTGTAAACATCTTAGCTGCAAGCATTTTTGCCACGTGACTAATAGGGTGTAAGACAATTTTGTCATAAAAGATAAAAAAATGAAAAATAAGAGGAACATTCGAAAGGACAAATGAAACACAAAAAATTTAATAAAATTATTAATTTCTTCCTTCCTTAAAAGAGGTATTAGTTTTCCAAATACTAGGATGCATATTTTGTAACTGAGCTTTGTATGGCATTGTGAAAACTTCCTACAACTGTTATTTATTCTTGGCATATTGTCACATGTCTGTTGATAGATATTCCAAAGTTCTATGAGAAATGTGGGTGAAAATCCAGTGCTGTAATGTATTTATAACTGAGTTTTGTTATTATTGTAACTGATGTTATCATTTGGTAGTATAGTATGGTATGCATCTGGGTTTACACTCTCTTATTTCACACTACCACTGTTTTATCACCATATTTTTTATCAAGACAAAATACATAGTTTTTAATGTTCAATTCCATTGTTAATAGACAAGAATATCTGTTCTTTTGGGTTTCATTTTGTTTCTTTGTTTATTTGCTTTCATCAGTAAGTGCAATTAACTTCTGCTAATATAAATTCCAAGTTTATATCAGCATTCTGGGACATTAAAATACAGATATTTAAATTATTCTATATTTGACAACTTTCCAATCTCTTATTTTAGACTATTAAACAGCAGTAATAATAGCAAGAGCAACCTCAAAATCTTTTTAAATTATTTTTTTAATCTAAAAGTTTCATTGTATGGACTTTTTTTTTGATACTCCACAGTATCTATCAGACAGGGTGCAGTGTCCAGACACCGGGGTGGAGTACAGCTGGAGAGGACCTGATATCTGAAGCTAGATTTGAGAGAATATGGGAGAAGAAACAGTGAAGTACAGGTAAAGCACAGTAATTCACAGGGAAGTGGCTCCAAAGTTTTACATTCTATAGGTCTTTGTGTCATTACATATTTTGATCTCTATGCTTTTAGTGGCCTTGTGACGCTTTGAAATGTGTTTCCTGTAGGGATAATATGCAGAACATAAGTTGGTGCCAAACTAACATTTGAGATTCATGAGGAGACACTGGAATGGGCACTGACTCCTGCCCAAGGGAACCTGGAAGGCAGACAAAAGCTGATGAACTGCTTTGATGAAGGAGTCAGCAGAGTGTTGCTCCAGAATTGGGGGGACAAGGGATGCATGATGGTTTACTGTGGAGTAGATTGATGTCTGTGGAAGAGAGAACCAGCATGGAATTATCTTGAGTCTTTTCTAGTAATGCTACCAGATAAAGAGACTTGGGCAGATAGTTCTTGGATTTAAGGTACCTGAACTAACGGAACTGCAAGAGAGACAAGTCCAAAAGGGACATATACATAGTGCGGGAAAATTTCGCACAGGAATAAAGAACTTGGTCTTTAAATACCATATCATCAGAAAGGGCAAAACCAGCTTGGAAAATTTTTAACTCAAGTGAGAATTTAACCTCCCCGTTCCTCTTCTGGTCTCCAATTAATGTTGGAGGGACTTAGAAAGTTGGGAGAAGCAAGGCAAGAAACGGGAAAAGCAACTTCCCCACAGCAAGATTCCAGCCTAAAACAGGCCGAAGCAGGGGAAGAGAAAAAATATATTTGGTCAAGTCTTAGGTTTTAGTTATTACATGGGGCCAGGAATCACAATGTTTTAATTGAGACTATTTCTGACTTAATGTGTTGCTAGTTACCTAAGAGTGAACAGAGAAGTTATGGATTTACCGAAGTTGAGATCTAATGACACGATAAGATTACCTCCACTGAATAAAATTCAATGGGATGGCAGAAGAAAATCAGATTTCATTTTGATGATAATCCGTGTGTCATGTTTATTTAACGTACCAGTTTCACATGCTTCTCCACTGTCTTTCTGTACTACCCAGTAGAAAAATTTATCATAATACTTATTACTGATTTACTTGTCTGCCTCACTTAGAAGATGAATGATAAGATAGAAACTCATTCTAAAGAAAAGTCAGTAATAGGAAAATAGTTACGCTTCATAGAAAGTTTTCTATCAGGAATCAGGCTTGCTTGAAAGCAGGAAGGAAACTCTGATCTGCAGACATTTTTAGTTGAAAAGAAAAAAAAAATTCTTGTATTTGTCAGAATGCAACAAAAAAGGGAATTGTGAAACTATTGGCAGAAATATCTTTGTTTGTTGTGTAAACATTTCCTAATACACAGACTTTGCCTCAAGCATTCCTCAAGCGAATTGTTGTACTCCCTTGTTTGAAATGCTCAAATCAGCAAGCGTTCATCATTTGATCTTGTTATTTAAGTTATAGGGATAGATAAACCAGACTGATTTTCTTGGAAAGTTTTATGACCCGTATCAAACTTACTTTGAGCTTTAATACTACTGACAACAACAAATAGGAAAATGGAAAAATTAATGATGCAAAGGCTTCAACATTATAAGCAAGTTATTACATGTCTAAATCATTCTGAATATTTGAAAATGGAGCTGTTAAAAACCAGGAAACAAAAAGGACTCTCCAGTTTTGTTAACCTACCTTATTTTGAGATGAACTCATTTGGGAATAAAATAATGTTCTTTTAAAGGAAATGCTGATCTTAAGTAAAAACTTAACTGTTGCAGGCTGAATGCTCCAGGATTAGAAAAGCTGAGATGGAGTCAGGGGTGTAAGATGTTTGTTGGTGATTAACACCAGTGAAGGGCAGGGGAAGAAGCAGGATTAGGCAGAGGGAAAGTTAAACTGCAATACAGCCTTGACTGTGGGGATTCACAGTGCCTGGATAGACAAAATCTTGTATATCCTGCCTGGATGAGACTAATTGAAAGGCAAAGGAGTGCTGGGAATACTGCGCCTCCTTTGAAGTTTCTTCGCTGAAAGCGGCCAGATTCTTACTACAGCTTAAGGTTCTCCTCTAGGGAATAAATGTTTAAGTTTTGAAAAAAAAACAGGCACCTGTGGTGGTCGTACTTCACGGACTCCTTGCCTCCTTGTTTTGTGCTTGCGCTTGGTCTATTGATAGGACCCCAATAAAAGTGGAGACAAAGCTTGGCTCGAGGCCTTTCACCACTAGAGCGGTCTGGTCCCCAGGCCTCTCCTTTCTCCTACTAAGGTATCTGGAGTAATCTTTTCAATCGCATCTCACGGTTTGCTGCCCAAACCCGACACCCGACAAAGTCAACCCTGCCAGAAGCTCTAGAGTGCATATTGGCCAAAATTTGCCAAAAATTGCCAAAATTGCCAAAAATTACACCAAATGGCTGAGTGGTTTTATCTCCATCTTGCTTATTCAACAGATACGGGCTGTTTTGGGAAGGGTGAGACCTCTGTTGGCAGTTTTCTGCAGCTATGACTGACCCTCAAGTAGTTGACAACTAAAAGACTATTTTGCTGACCACCCTGTTTGTATCTGGTCATCCTTTCTTGATGAGGAGTGGGCCGTGCATTTATGCATTATCTGTATTATCTGCTACAAGTTTTGGATGCAGAAAGCTTAGTTAGCATAGACATGTACTTATTTACTGAGGATGTTTCTGTGTGTTCAACATTCAAAATAATTGACTATCATATTCCATGAAATTAAGTTTTACTATTCAGAAGTGTCTGCTTGAGGATTATTCAAGAAATGTATAGATAAATCAATCCTCTCTAACTCCCTAAACTTAAGGTGTTTATGTCTTCATGTTATATTTGCTCAATGAAAAAAAAATTGTAATTGTAGATAGAAATTTGAAAACAATTGAATATTGAGAGTATGTATAATCGCTATGAGCTATAACTGTCATATAACATAACATATGCATTCTAAAAGCTATTGTGCTGTGCAAAATAGGACAATAAAAGCTACATGCCTTATGGAAAAAATGGAGTTAGGGACACAACATTCAAAAACTTCATCAATGATGGGGCGCCTGGGTGGCATAGCGGTTAAGCGTCTGCCTTAGGCTCAGGGCGTGATCCCAGCATTATGAGATCAAGCCCCACATCAGGCTCCTCTGCTATGAGCCTGCTTCTTCCTCTCCCACTCCCCCTGCTTGTGTTCCCTCTCTCGCTGGCTGTCTCTATCTCTGTCGAATAAATAAATAAAATCTTTAAAAAAAAAATTTCATCAATGAAACTATTATGGTCTGAATGTTGTGCCTCCCTAAATTCATAATGTTGAAATTTTTACCTCCAAGATGATGATATTAGGAGGCGGGGTAGTGAGGGGATGATTACGTCTTGAGGACAGAGCCCTCATGAATGGGATTAGTGCCCTTACACAGGAGGCCTGAGATGGCTACCTCATCCCAGCCACCACGCGAGGACACAGTGAGAAGTGGCAGTCTTCACCCTGGAAAAAGGCTTTCACCAAAACTCAAACATGTTGTCACCCTGATCTCAGACTTCCAGCCTCCAGACCTGTGAGAAATAAATTTCTGTTGTTTTATAAGCTACCCACTCTCTGGCATTTTGATATAGCAACCTGAATGGACTAAGACACCCACATGTGTGCACACACACACACAGATGGGCCATGGTAAAAACATTAACACAGTCTACTTATGTGAAATTGTTAGGAAATGTACAAACACTACAATAAATATAGCATTTTCCCTTCAGAAAGACCTGAAGTTTGCTTGTGGAAGTGGTCATAGGAAGAGTTGCATCCTGTGAGTTAAAGATAAGTGATGGAAGAGGTTATCTGAGATTAGACAGAAAGTCATAACACCAAATGTGGATGGGTGTGCCTCATTTCCCTCTCTCTACCTTCCTCATCCTCCCTCCCTCTCTCATCCTCTCTCTCTCTCTCTCACACACACACACACATACACACACAGACGCACACACACATGCACACATGGTGTGTTTGGGATGGGAGATGTTATTCTTGCATGGGTTGGTTCAGCTGGGTGCACTTTTATGCATTCACTTACTGTTTCTCACCATTGAAATTATGTATAAACAATCTTGGGGCGCCTGGGTGGCACAGCGGTTAAGCGTCTGCCTTCGGCTCAGGGCGTGATCCCGGCGTTATGGGATCGAGCCCCACGTCAGGCTNACACACACATACACACACAGACGCACACACACATGCACACATGGTGTGTTTGGGATGGGAGATGTTATTCTTGCATGGGTTGGTTCAGCTGGGTGCACTTTTATGCATTCACCTACTGTTTCTCACCATTGAAATCATGTATAAACAATCTCGAAATTTGTTTTATGCTCAAATTGTTCCCATTATTGGAATAAATTTGCATTTCCAAAACAAACCTTATAGCAGAATGAGTGTACTTTTAAGACATGTTGTTTCCTCTTTGTTCTTTAATGGGAAGACATAGCTAATGATATGTTAGGTGTTTTCACTTAACAGCCATTTAATCATTTCTCAGTCAGTTTTCTGGGCAGCCTTGAGAGGTAAATGTTATTGTCTTCACTTTTATAGATAAGGAATAAACTGAGAGCGGTTAAGGAAATTTCCAAAGGTATTACAGTCCATCAATGATGGGGCAGAAAGAAATTCAAATCTGTCAAATTATAAAGCCTGTGTTCATTGTCCAGATTACATTGTGTCTGCATTTTTAAACAAAGTGAAGTGTGAGGCAAAAGTGGTAATCGAAAAAAATTTCTCCACTTGTATGGATCTACATTTTAATGCAATATTGGCAACTACATTTTCATACGGTATAAACATTAGCATACTGTTAAAATTTTTATGTTTCTTTATGTTGATTCTTAGCCATTTCCAAAGAAACTGCTATTTCCATGAATGACATTAAATATTTTTCTGCTGAAAATGCTTTTCCTTATCTACCTAATTTACATAATTCTTGAAAGAAAAGGAAATAATAGAAAATCTATGAGATTGTGAAAAAGTCTTGAATCACACATATACATTTTGCTCAATTTTCGGACATTACAGATAAGTTGTATATTCTACCAAAAAAACACAATAAATAGAGCAATTTAAAACCCATCATTAATACAGCTCAAATAACTTGCACTTCTCAATTTGTTATTTTTCATGATCTAATCTATGGAATANGACACCACTACTTTACAGCTAGCATCATTCCTTATATTTCTATGTGCATGATTTTAAGAAACTTAAAAGCACCTCTCTTCATCTCTTTTGAGTCCATAAATGATTGTTGAGGCCATAATTTTGTCATCTCTTTTGCTGCAGAGCCATATCATGACTTCAGAAAACATTTCTTTCCTCCATATATCAAAGTACATAAACATATGCTGCTTCCATAATTACCCTGCTTTTTTGCCAAAGGGTAGAAATTACAATTGGACAAAGTTTGGGGTCATTTAGAGTATACAATATCAAGTGTACAAATGAAACTTCTTATCTCAAATATAATTTTAAATACCTGACAATCGTAATATCCTAATTGATAAATTCATCTGAACAAATGTAGTTATACAAGTATATAGGTATTTTTATTTTTATAGGTGTATTTCTTTCCTCAAAAATAAGAATACCCTGCAAATGATCAATCTATTAAGTGGCTGTAGGCATTAAATCTTTGTGTGCTGTACTTTCACATATCTCTGTGTCTCTTTTTTCACTGTGAGTTTATGCTTATGCATTAATGTATATATATATGAAATACTGATTATACAGATACTCTTTTGAAACTGCTTCTCATTTATAATAAATCATGATAATCTTTTATGTCAATATATTTTCATATACAACATGGTTTCTGTAGGCCGAATATTATTTCATTATATGGAAACATGAAAATTTTTAAACAAGTCTATATTTTGACAGTACCTCTATTTTTCATTTTTTTTAATATTTTGAATAATACTATGAAGAACAACCAAAACTAGAAATGTGCACAAATGAATTCATACTCTCTTTAAGCTAAATACATAGAATAGAATTTTTAGGTGAAAGGGTATGCACTCCTTATGGTATTTGCAGTTATTTCTGAAAAGACCCACCACAATTGGAACAAATACATTTCTATACATGAGATTTCATTCTGTACTTCATAACCAATAACAAGTTGCATAATTTTAAAAGTTATATGCATTCCTTGATTGTCTACTGTATGTGATGCTTTTTTGTGCCTATTGTTACCTTGAAATTTCACCTGTTTTTCTCATTGTTCTTTTTCCAAGTTGATGTTTTTCTAAGTTAGTCTGTTTGAATTTGCCTATGCTAAGCACTTCATGTAAATGGAAAGTACCATCTGTGATCTTTGTGACTGGCAATTAGTAAGTTTTCAGGGTTCCTCCATATTGTAACATGGTCACTACTGCATTTTTTGTATTCCCAGTAGTATCCTGTTGTATAGATATACCACATTTTTGTTTTTTGTTCATCAGTTGTTGGGCATTAGATTTTTTTCCTCCACTTTTTAGCTATTATTAATAATGCTTGTATGAACATTTGTGTACAAACTTTTGTGTGGAAATACATCTTGATTTTTCTTGGGTATATACCTGGAGTGGATTTGCTGGATTACATCTATATTCCACTTTTTGACAAACTGCCAAACTGTTTTCCAAAGTGTGAATGAGTGCTCAGTTTCTCGCGTTCTCATGAAAATTTGTAACAGTATGTATGTATCTATGTTTTTATTTATTTTTTGCCACCCTAGTGCATGTGCAGTAGTATCTCATTGCAGTTTTGATCTGTGCTTCCCTACAAATGATGTTAAGCATCACTTCATGTGGTTAGAGGACATTTGTATATCTTCTTTGGAGCAATGTCTTTTCAAATCCTCAGCCCATTTTTAATTTGGGTTGCTTGTCTTTTTATATTGAGTTGTGACCATTGTTTATATAATCTGGATACAAATATCTTCTCGGATATGTGATTTGGAAATATTTTCTCCCATTCAGTGGATTATCTTTTCACTTTTTTTGTTGGCGCTCTTTGAAGCACAAAGTTTAGCTTTGATGTAATCCTATTTATCTGTTTTCTTCTGTTGCTTGTGTCATATCTAAGACACCATTGCCTAGCCAGGTCAGAGAGACTTCGTCTTTAGCTTTGATGTAATCCTATTTATCTGTTTTCTTCTGTTGCTTGTGTCATATCTAAGACACCATTGCCTAGCCGGGTCAGAAAGACTTCGTCTTATGTTTCCTTCTAGAGTTTTGTAGTTTTAGTTCTTTCATTTAGATCTATGAACAATTTTGAGTTAATTTTTATGTGTGAAGTAGGAATTCAATTTTATTCATTTGTGTATGGATATTCAGTTGTCCCAGCACCATTTGCTGAAGAGACTTTTCCACTGAATTGTCTTGACACACTTGTTAAAAATCCATTGACTGTAAATGCAAGTGTTTATTTGTGGACTCTAATTTCTACTCCATTGATCCATATGTCTGTTTATGACAATACCGCACTGCATCAATTACTATAGCTTTGTAGTAAGTTTTGAAACAGGGCTGCATGAATGTTCTAACCCTGTTCTTCTTTATTCAGATTGTTTTGGCTATTCTGAGTAGCCATATAAATTTTAGGATCAATGTGTCAATTCCTGCAAAAAAAGGCAACTGGGATTTTGAAAGAGATTGGGTTGAATCTGTAGATCAATTTGGGGATTACTGTCATATTAACAATGTTGTGTCTTTTGATCCCTGAACACAGGCTGTCTGTTTATTGAGGTCTTCTTTAATTTCTCTTAACAATGGTTTCCAATGATTTTCATGTATAATATACCAAGTTGTATCATATAAAAAGGTTTCTTTGTCAGTCACAGACTAACAAAGACATGATTGTGAGATCATGATCCAGCTTCTTTAAGCTTTGGCTAGAAAGTAAAACATACCATTCTGTGTGCAGCTTTTTGCTCATAGCTAGTGGGGTGACCCTACCTTAACAGCAAGGGCTTGGGGAATGGGGAGAGAATGGATGGAGTGCTTCCTGAGCACCTCTGACACAAGACACAACACTAATGTAGGAAAGAAAGAAACATCAGGTTTTATTGTTACGCAAGGGGAAAAAAAGAGATGAGAAACTGTGTTTATTCTAACATTTGTGTGAAATGAGAGTTATATGCATAGATATGTTTAAATTTGTGTGGGAAATAAATGGCATGGCACAACACAAAAACTGATAACTATATTTGCCTCTAGGGAAGTAAACTTGAGTGTGGGACAGGATTGGATATGAAATTTACTTTTAGCTTTATACCATATTTTACTTTTTGAACTTTGTGCATTTTATCATAGTAAGCAACATAAAAAATACTAAAACCTGATATCATTTTCATTAAAATCAGGAACAAGCAGGAGATACACAGAAATATTTAATATTATTGTAAAGGCTTGAGATAACAATATTAGATGAGAAAATATACTAATAAACATAAATAATTAAAAAGAATATGTTTTTATTTGTAGATGACATGATGGATTTCCCAGAAGAAACAGACTCTTAACTATGGAGAACAAGGTGATGGTCACCAGATGGGAGGTAAGTGGGGGGGTATGGATTGGATAGGTGATGGAGATTAAGGAGAGCACTTGCCATGATGAGCACGGGGTGTTTATGTAAGTGTTGAGTCACTAAATTGTACACCTGAAACTAATATTACATTGTATGTTAACTAACTGTAATTTAAATAAAAAGTTTTTAAAAATAAATAAATAATAAAAACTATTACAGAATTAACTTTAAAATGTTGGTAATTTCCCTAAATATAGGATGTAGATTCAAAACCAGATTTCCTCTTCACTGGCATTAACACTGTAAGTTAATTAAGAGCCTATATAAATAATAATAGCTATAAAATGTTTTAAAATAAGTAAGACTATATTTAGCATAAAAGTTAAAAGATCTATATGAAAAATAATAAAACTATTATAAAATATATAAACTAGATTTTTTAAACTATATCAACACATCATATTCCAGAAGAAGAAGGCTTAATATCATTTAAATGTCAAATTTGAGAATTTAAATATGATATGAAACAATTCCACTCAGAATTTTATTTGAATAATTTTAGGAGTTGAGAAATGCTTTTGCTAAACAATGGTTTAGCAATTCAATAGAAGTTTGAGAATAATGAAAAAATGTAAAAGGAGGGAAGTAAGAACAGTTATCAGTTATCAAAACTTGGTTCAATGGTATAATAAGCAAAATTGTATTATGACAGAGAAATTAAGTATATTAGTAGAACAGTAAAGAGACTGGAAATAACTATAAGTATACCTGAGACTTTGTATATGATGAGGTAATGCTTCATTTCAGAAATGCAGCATAGCGTAATACAATAAAATCACAACAGGCATATCTTACTATTCTTCTGCAAGAGAATGATCGACCTCTATCCCACACTGTACATAGAGTTCTTTAATGTGAGTGATATTTCCCTAAATAAGGCAGCAAACCCAGAGCCCAATAAGAAAATATTGAGAAAAAATGGGGCACCTGGGTGGCCAGTCAGTTAAGTGTCCAACTCTTGATTTCAGCTCAGGTCATGATCTCAGTGTTGTGAGATTGAGGCCCACATCAGGCTCACCACTGGGTATGGCGTCTGCTTAAGATTCTCTCTCCCTCTTCCTCTGCCTTCCCCCACCCCCCACTCACCTCCTCTCTTTCTTTCTCTCTAAAAGAAAAAAAAAGAAAGAAAAAGAAAAAAAAGAAAATATTGAAGAAGAATGGACCATGAATTAAACCTCATTCAAACCATGCCAATTTTTTTAAAAAACAACAAGTTACTTCTAGAAACCCATGTATAACTCTAAAGAAAACCTTCTCATGAGATTTCAATTTACATAAACCAAAAATAAACACATGCCATACTTGAATTTGTGAAAGGAAAAAAGTCTATAAAAAGAAGCTTCCATGTAGACTATATATCTAACCATAATAAAAGATTTATATATAAAACAAAAATTGTCCAAAACATATTTATCTTTTTCAGTAAATAAGTTGAAATCAATTCATTGAAATATCATAGTACCTTATTTTAATTAAATAGCAAAAATCAAAATATATTTTGTTGAAATACAATTATATAAAATCTGTTTAGAGATGTTTCTTTTGGCTTTGAATTTTGGAAACTTTTATTTTGTAACTAAAATAATATTTGAGAAAGTCATTTCCTATCTTTGGTCTTTAAATTCCAGTTGTCAGGGTACCTGGATGGCTTAGTTGGTTAAGCGTCTGTCTTCTGCTCAGGTCATAATTCTGGGGTCCTGGAATTATGCCCCGCATCAGGCTCCCCCCATCTGGCTCCCTGCTCGGTGGGGAGCCTGCTTCTCCCTCTCCCTCTCCCTGCTGCTCCCCCTGCTTGTGCTCTCTCTCTGTCAAAAAAGTAAATAAAATCTTTAAAAAAAAATTCCAGTTGAAAATAAATTTAAACATTTTGTAGCTCCTGCTTCTCTGCCATCCACAATGAAAGAAGTATCAGTTGTAAAGAATCAACAGTACAGAATCAGATCTCTATATACATGCAATCACTCTAAGACAAAGGTGACGCTGCAAGAGAGTGAGGAAGTAATGGTCTTTCAATAAATGATGTTAGGTCAATTGCCTTGCCAAAAAAAAAAAAAAAGGGTAAATTACTATCTTACATCATACATGAAAATCAACTCCAGAGGAATTGCAGATTGAAATGTGAAAAATAAAACCAAATATTTTAGA
Source organism: Ailuropoda melanoleuca (assembly GCF_002007445.2). Lineage (NCBI taxonomy): Eukaryota > Metazoa > Chordata > Mammalia > Carnivora > Ursidae > Ailuropoda > Ailuropoda melanoleuca. The sequence continues at coordinate 6,351,362 of NC_048237.1, forward strand.
AGAAAACATGAGAGAATAGCTTCATAGCCATATGGTATGCAATATTTTCTTAAATAGGATGAACACAGCTTTAATTATAACCAAAATAAAAGTTATTAGACTACATTAAGATCAACTCCCTCCAGTAAGAGTGTGAATAGGCAGCCCACAGAGTGAGATATTTGTAATACATATATTTGCAAATGACTTGTCAGGATATATTTAAAGAACCCTTGGAAATCAGTAAGAAAAAGACAGAAATCCAATAGAAAATTAAGCAAAAGATTTAGACAATCACTTTTAAAAAAGGATATTCAAATGGCCAATAAATACGTGTTTAAATTCATTCATCTTCAAAAATTACAAAATGTAACTACAATATGCTACTATTAAAATGAAACAGAAGTCAATGCCAAATGTTGTTAAAGTTGTGGAAACATAAATTGATATAATGACTTTGAAAACCAGTTTGGCACTATTTATTAGCAGTGATCATTTGCACACACTATCCTTTTGCAATTCCACTTCGAAGTATGAACTCAACAGAAATATATACACACATTCACCGAATTACAGAATGCTCACATCAGCATTGTATATAATAGCTAAAAACTGAAACTAGCTGTATTCCTACTGGCAGTAAAATGGATAAAAATATATTGTATATTCACATGTGGGATAATAATATATGAGACTTAGCATACTGTGAATGCCTTCACTGGTATGGCTGAACCTCACAAATACAGTATTGCATGAAGGAAGTCGTACCCAAAAGAGTTCATACTGTCAGAGTCCTTTTGCATATCGTTCAAAAACAAAAGAATCTTCATTATGTTAGAAGTCAAAAAGCAGTTTTCCTTTATTATGTGATTGCCTTGTATGGGAGTCCCAGTAAAGCTGTCCTTTGATCCGGCTGCTGGTCACATGGGTGTGTTTGGTTTATGAGAGGTCACCCAGCTCTACCCTCAAGATTCGTGCACTCTCCTTCATATACCTTATTCCTCAATAAAAAGTTCAAAAAATACTAAGAAGTCTAGCCCAGAGTAATTTTGGAATATATTCTCTGCATTAACCTATTTAGTCACATAGAGAGATACTAGAATATTCCAAACTGAAAAAGGAAAGTAGAAACATTGGGAACCACAATCCTCTGAGCATAATACAACTTTTCATTTCATATAGTGAAATTAAGTGGAAATTTTTGTCTCAAATTAGCCCACTATATCTTGAAAAAAAATTTTTTTTTTGGAAGTTAGCATTTTGGGCTTTCTTATTGATTCATAAATCTTTATGTATCCTGTAAGTGTTTGTGCCATCTTTTCATTAGCTGTACTGGATCTGCAGCAAGCCCATCCATCAGGACAGCAGATGTACACAGTGTTATGCATTTAAACAGTGATCAAAATGTGGGAAAGTAAAGCATAAATAAGTAGATAAGGCTTGTTATATCAGGGCTCCTACATCAAAACAATGTTTTGACTGGAAACAGTTCTTAATAATAATTTCATATCCTAACCTATGGGGAAAATTCCATTTATTGTACCTGCTATGGGTATGAATTTTCAGTCCAACTTTCATATTAAGGCTGCAGTGAACAGATTCTTTGTAAAGATGAACCCAGTAATTCATTTCTTGGACCAGTCATAAAAACCCTATCAAACTTGACTAAATTCGAAATAATAGTCACTTGCCTGGTAATCTGTATTCAATGTTATGCGATATATCAGTTTTTCTAAATCTGATGGCTCACTTAGGTCAGTAATCCTGGCTTTATATTTCACTACTAATAATGCTAAGAAATTGAATGAAAATAGACTTTCAGATCCAATCTGGAGTAAATAGATATAGGGATTTTCTGAGTCTCTTTAGACATTTAAATTCAAGTTACATCAAAAACTCATCAATATTTTCTATTCTAATAGTTATTAGTGTATGAATAAGGTTTGCCATCAGTTCCTTCATTTTTTCAAGAGCAACTCAGTGAAATAAATTCTTTGAATCTCCAATTTTCTTTAAAGTATTTCTAAGTATTTATAATTAAAGAATCATGATTCCTTATAAAACTATTGGGATTAAACAATTGGAATTTAAGATGTTAATTTCAGCAACTAGAAAACTATACTAGCTTTTTAATATGTTATTTTGACAAAGAATATGTTAGACAAATGTAATAAACGTGTACCCTTACAAATTAATGATTAGTAATAGCATATGATGAATAGTAGCCCATGTCTTTTACATGCTGGTCAAATTTAAATTATATCTGAACTATTGTATGGCCCAAACCCTGTCATGCTGTTTCTAGCTCAGTGTTTTTTCACATTCAGATTTTTCTGTCTTAATTTTCCAAACAATACCTTTTAGCCCAATTCCTCATTACCTTTTCCTTCCTTAATTGCCTCCATTTGAATGAAAAATATTGTCATGCACCAAATATTAAAAAAAATATGAGGGTGACCATATCTCCTGGATTGCTTTGGACAACACTTTTTGTCCAGGTCTAATTGTTAATACTGCCTCATTTTCCTGTCAAAAGTGTCCCATTTAGATGCCAAATTACATGGCAACATAATCATCTATGATTATTCCAGAGGTAATCATTGTATCCTGTGAATTTTATTTCTAAAATATACCTGAAATCCAGCCTCTTCTCTCCATCTCTACTGCCACCACTCTAGGTCAGCTACCAGACTTCTGGAACGGTTTCTATTTGCACTTTCCCCTTTTCCCCCTTTTACAGTAGAACCAGAAATCTTCTTAAAGCAAAGCAAATGCCTATTTTTAGTTGTTTTTATGGCTCTTAGAATGAAATCTAAGCTTCTTATTCTAAGTCCCTATCTGACCCAGTCTTTGCCAGTATCCCTGGCCTCATGAAAAAAGAGCAAGGTATGTTTGAGAAACCTCGTCTTTAAGGTTTTTATTTGTGTCAACTCTTGAGAGGTCTTTGCCATTCAAAAAATCTATGCATTCCCTTTTTATTCTCTATCATATTGCCATATTTATTTCTTTCATAACTCTTATAATAATTTGGTAAAAAATGGCTTTTTGCTCATTTTCTTCCTGTCTGTTCCATGAGAACAAATTGTTCACTAGTCCATGTTAAGTGGTGAGCAAAGTGTCAGGCACATAGTGGTATTTTTAGCAACCGGCAAGTATATTTATTTCAAAAACCTAATTTGCTCTGAACCTCTTCCAGGTAATGGAGTATGGTTAGGAAGACATGTGCGATCTTTACCCTCAATATACATATTCCAGTGTGATAAAACTGACATGTGCTGTGAAGAACAGAAAATTAGAGTAGTGTATTAAAGTGAGACCAGAGGAGAAACCCTCTGCTTTCACTTCAGCGCTCAGAGAAGGCCTCAATGAGAAAATGCTATTAGATGTGAGACCTACACAATGAGTAAGGGAGAGCTGTATGAAAAGACTTGCCAGAAAAGGAAGGAAGGAAGGAAGGAAGGAAGGAAGGAAGGAAGGAAGGAAGGAAAGAAAGAGACCTGCAAGGAGTTGGAAAAACTTGTACGAAGCCCCTGAAACCAGAAGGCACTTGGCATATTAAAAACAGAAAGATGAGTTTGATGACCAGGCAAAAAATTTATTCAATCTTTCGTGTAATTCAGTAGATATTTATAAAGCATCTACTGTATGCCACTGATTGCTCTAGGCTTTTGGGATACATCAGTGAATACAATAAGGAAATATCTCTACCCCTGGGACCTTCACAATTCTAAAGAAGGAAGAGTAAATTATGATATTTAATAGCAAAATAACTAGGTATTTTAGACTAAATAATTTCTAGAGTCACGTCTGATATTCGAAAGTGAATTAAGTTTTGGGGCACCTGGGTAACTCGGTTAACCATCCAATTCTTGATTTCAGCTCAAGTCATGATCTTGGGGTAGTAAATTTGAGCCCCGGCTCAGCTCGGGCTCTGCACTCAGCGGGGAGTCTGCTTGAGATTCTTTCCCCGTCCATTTGCCTCTCCCCGCCCCCCCCCCCGCTCTCAAATAAATAAATAAATCTTGAAAAAAGAAAGAAAGAAAAGTGAATTAAGTTTTTTTTGTTGTTTTTTTGTTTTTTGTTTTTTTTTTAATTATAACACATTGAACAGTCTTCACATGTCACCTAAGGAACCAGAGAAGACTGTAAGCCTAGAACATGGATTGATTTAGTTCATTAGACTATCACCTCGTTCTAAAGCAATGAGCAGTGTTTCTTCCTATATGAGTTGTGTTTCGTGAATTGTCAAATCTAATTTTATGTTCACCAGTATGCTGAACTATTTTTACCACTCAGTTATCTCGTCATTAAAGGAAATGGAACGTAGTCTATCATTGCTGATATATATGATTTTCTAAGGGCTAAAAACCTGGAGACAATTCTAAGTTCATTCTTTTTTGTGGGAGTAGAAAAATAATAGTGTTATCTGAAGACCAGATACCAGACTGAAGAGGCCTGCAAAAGAATTTTTCACTTCAAAGAGCAATGAAGGAACTTACATTAGGTCTGTTCTATTTATGATACTTTTACTCTTTTCATTAATGCCGATTGCTTTAAACAAAGGCTAATTGAATATAGCTAAATATTCCACTTGTTCTATAAGAAAAATATGACCTGTTTTGTTTGTTTTTCAGAGGGGAGTAAATTAGTGGCAAGGCCTGAAGATCATAGGTTATGACCCGTTGGTCACAGTATTTTGTAGCCTCACAATGTAAACTCAGACGATGCTTTTCTTTGATTTTTTTTTTATTGTAAGCATCCATATTTTCTATCTCAGCCAAAATAAATGGCGATCTTGCAGCAGGAAAAGGGATATAGCCCTTTTCATACACAATGATGTCTAAAATCACCTTTTTTATTAAAATCTTTTCTTTTTTTTAATATTTTTATTTATTTATTTAACAGAGAGAGAGGACAGCCAGCGAGAGAGGGAACACAAGCAGGGGGAGTGGGGGAGGAAGAAGCAGGCTCCCAGCGGAGGAGCCTGATATGGGGCTCGATCCCAGAACCCTGGGATCACGCCCTGAGCCGAAGGCAGACGTTTAATGACTGAGCCACCCAAGCACCCCTAAAATCTTTTCTGAATTAAAATCAAGATGAAGAAAGTATCTTCTCACTTTCTAGACTGTTCTGATATAATCCAATCTTTCTAAAACTATGAGAATAAGATTGTGAATAACATGCTGATCAAATATCTGAAGTGTGTGACCCTGAAAAGACATAGTGTAAGTTGGCTTCAAAAAATTATAATTTGGATTTAGGTTATATTAGTAGAAATACGATATTTAGCATCAAGGAGGTAATAATCCTTCTCTAATGTTCACTGATCAGGTTACCATTGTAATATAATGTTCAGTTTTGAAGAATATTCTCTGTGATGTTTAATTTTATGTGTTAATTTGAATGGGCCATGGGATGCCTAGATATTTGATTAAACAGTATTCTGGGTGTGTCTGTGATAGTGTTTCTAAGTAAGATTCACATTTGCTTCTGTAGAATGAGTAAAGCAGATTGCCCTTCCCAATGTGTATGTGGGGGGGTGGTGGAAGAGGGGGGCTTCATCTAATCAATTGAAGTCCTGAAAAGAACAAAAAGGCAGAAGAAGGGAGAATTTGCTTTCTTTGCCTGTCTTTGAGCTGAGACATATGTCTCCTCCTGCCTTTGGACTTGGACTAAGACTATACTTGCTTTCCTGGGTCTCTAACTTGCCGATCTTAGGACTTCTCAAAACTCCATGAGCCAATTATTTATAATAAACTATACCTATATATCTCTATATCTCTCTATCTAATCTCTATAACTTATTGGGTTTGTTTATCTGGGAACACAGATTAATATAGTCTCTAAGAGTGGCAGTGGTAAAGTAAAAGTTATTTAAAGGATGTGTTCAGGATGGGTATGGAATATATTAATTGTGAAAGTCTAGGCTAAAATAATGTATAGATCCAAAAAATTTATGTGTTTCAAGATACTGGTTTAGCTCTCATAAGAGTTCAAGTTGATTTAAAGATGTGACTCGGGTTTGGTTCCACATATTCATTGAGAGAGCCAGTCTGACAGAGGCTGTGCTGTTTTTAGTATGTGGGGTCCACAGTCAACTTGGGCATTGCCATCTCAGGCAAGCAGAGGGGTAAAACAGAAATCAAGCATAGATTCTCATGAGTCTAGCAATAGAGACAAACTCCAGAAATCATACAAAATCCGTGAGAGATTTGTCTATTTTATACTTGGGAAAGGGCTCCACAGATGACACAGAAGTTGAGCCTGATGATGAAGTAACTTGTTTCAAGGGACCTGCTCAGGCAGTTTCGTAACATTTAAATCAAACTCCACGTGATTCTTAGAGATATTAATTCTCATCTCAACAGTAATCCCTCCCCCTCTCTTTTTTTAACTTTTTATTCCCTATTCCGTTAGGATGTCAAATCCTTGAAAATAGGGACTTAAGAGGGTTTTTTTGTTAAATCTTTTGTTGTTCGTACAATGTCTCTAACACAGATGTTTTGAAGAAATATTTATCTAGAGTGTCCTGATGTCTCACTCTACCCTAACATATACACATATAATTCTGTTCCATGCAGTCACGGCTACTTGAAATACAATAGAGACAGGGGTTTCTATCTCCTAGATAGATGGCACCTTGAATCCTTATACTCATAGATGAAACATTTTTAGTATAAATTAATGAGTTTAAGTGGTTTCCATCAATCTCTTCCTTAAAGGTTTTTTAAGTAGCTTATTTGGAAAATCTCTGAGTGAGGAGGACGACATACAAGAATTAAATAATGTATAAATAAATAATTAAATTAAAGGTAGGGCTTAGACGTCTTTGTCTACCTCTATTTAAACTGTCTTAGTTTGTAGACTTTACATTATGATATTACATTGGATCAGTTCTTTGCCAGAATATAGAACTTAGCTCTCTCACTAGCAAGTGAGGATGAGAAAGAATCCAACTACTCCCGATGTATGTCACAGTGTGTCTGTTAACCATATATGCTGTAATAATTAATGATAAATGAATGGCGCTGGGATATATTACAAATTCTCTATAGGATTTAGAACTACTACAAGGGAACACTGAGTTAGTAAATGAACAGCAATGGCAAACTAAAAAATTCTCCTTTGTTAGGAAATGTGCTACATGAGAGAACATCTTATCAGATAAATACATGCTGAGTATAAGTTAAAAAAAAAAGCATACTAGGCTATTATGCTTCTACTTGCCTTACACTTAAAAAAATTATTTAAATTCAATTTAGCTAATGTATAGTGTATTATTAGTTTCAGGGGGGTAGAATTCATCAGTTGCATATAGCACCCAGTGCTTATTACATCAAGCACCCTCCTTAATGCCCATCGTCCAATTATCCCATCCCTCACCTCCCCTCCAGCAACCCTCAGTTTGTTTCTTATAGTTAGGAGTGTCTTATGGTATTTGCCTCACTTTTAAAACAGAAAGTGACTGTGAGTTGATTCCAACCTACTTTTGAATAATGTTTGCAGTTAATTCTCCGTTGGAAAATTTGGAGCTATTTTTTTTTTTTCCTGAAGAAAACTACAGGTTATTAGTGAAATTTCTGGTACTATGGGCTTCAAGTTGTTCTCTGTCGGCTGCCTCATAGACATGCTGTCCTTCATTTATGCAGATGGCACAGATGACCCACTATCAGTAGGATATTGCATCAATTAATGGCACATAATTGAGAAATAACAGATTGGGGTTAGGGGTGCAGTCCGTGAGTAGAGAGTAAAGTTTTCCCAGTCAGGAGTATACTGGCCCATATGGAAATTAAATATGTGACCTTGCCTTTAAAACCACCAGGATCTAATTGAGTTAACCATCTCTGCCACACAATGTCGTATAAATAACTAATATTCTTGTCATTATCGCCCCATGATATCCGTTAATGTTATAAATCTCTAAGTTTCACTATTCAAATAATACTGTTTCCATGATGACATTTCTGATGATACATTTTATTTCCATGTAGTACAGACTTAGCATTGTCCTGGAACCGCTTTAAACTTTTTAAAGTTGTAATTATTAAATACCACTTTAAATTAAAATTTATAATTTAAACTGACTGCTTAAAAGACAATTATGGAAAGCATTTCTAAATTCTAAATGATAAGAGGTAATGCATTATGCTTGCTTGTTAATAAAATATTAGCTATCACATGTTGGGTTTTAAGGAGACTTAACATTATTGTTTTTTCCGTGAAGTTCAGGAACCAAATGAGAAATAAGACACAGGAGTCACTATTAATTTTCCCACATGGGGTGATCAGGCCAAAATGCATTTTTTTCTATAGGCAGGCCAATTCAAAAGAGAGAGAATCTAGAAAAGGCAGAAACAAACAAGCTGAGTTTCTTTATTCACTCTCACCAAGTAGCGTGAGGAATGAGGAAAAATTTCAGGACATTTCTTTTCCTGAATTCCCTTGACAAGGAAACCTGGAGAATAGAGGGTCTCTCACTCCAAACACCATACTTACCTTCTCATGGCAAGTGTACAACATGTTTAATAATATTCTAAGCTGTTTACATGGGTGACCTCACATTGTCTTCCTGGTATGTTGTGAGTCAGGCATTATCATCTGCAAGAATAAAAGAGGGATCAGAGGCCGAAAGAAGTCAGTTAACTTTCTCAAATATTGAGAGGTCATGATTTTGAATTCAGGATTCTGATTTCAAAGCCTACATTCTTTGTTACTGTAATTTTCTGCAAATAAGTTATTATATATAATAGCAGCAGCCACATGCTGGCAGTCGGGGTAAAAATATTTCTTCTTTTTGAATGATTTGCAGAAATATGTTCAAAGCTGCTAATAAGCTTTATAAATGCAATCTCCAGCTCCCTGTCCCTGTCCCCAGTTCCCGTCCATTTTCTTGCCACTTTCTCACATTAAGAGATCCAGAGACAAGTCTAGGAAGCATGTTTTAGAGAAAATAAGCTCATTCCTCCCACCATTCAGGATTGCTCCAAATTCTTATTCTACATACATTGGATGCAAATGTTTATCTATCATCTATCTATCATCTAATCTATCTATCTAATCTATCATCATCAAGCTATAGCCTGTGTGTGTGTGTGTGTGTGTGTGTGTGTGTGTGTGTCTGATCTTATTTGTTACTCTTAGGAAATCCAATATTTCACTGGACTCAGACTTAGAGGTGGAAGCTCCCAGAAGGGACGGCCTCCATCTCTCGGCAATCTCTTCCTGGAGTTTTCTTTGGCCTCCTTCATTCTCTTGGCCAAAAGTTTAGCATATTCTGCAGCCTCTTCCTTATTTTTCTCAGTACATTGTTTCCTCAGAGTAACACACCAATGTTTGTGTTGGAGGACATGGGGAGTAATAGGAAGCTGAATCTTGGGCACTTTGGTTCTTGGTGTCTTATCTTCTTTGTTTAGGGCCTTTCTCACAGTGTACTGGCAGACATCATCTTCTTTAGAGAGACTGAAAAGTTTGCAGATTGTGCCAGCTCCTTTGGGCTCCAGGTGTCGAGGCTCAGTAGTACCAGTGAGTCCAGGAATATCCTTCTCTCCTTTTTTTACAGTGACCAAGTTGAGAACACACTCTGATTGGCATCCACAACGCAACCTCAAACAGATTTGCACTTTCTCTCTCCAGTCCTTCTTGATCTATAGCAGGAATGCCCCCTTACTCAGCAGCAGGTAGACACAGCCATGGGTCAAGATACCCTGCTTCATGGGGAAGACTTGTTTGTCATTGCCACCACTGATTTGGACCATGTAACCCTTCCATTCTTCACCTAGAGACTCAGCAGCAACTTCTGTGGCTATACGCTTCTCATAAAAGGTACAAAGTTTGCTTTCACCATCCATTTCAATGAGTTTCTGGCAGCCAGTAGCTGGGAAAGAGATGTTCAGCTTCACCCTAAAGCAGCCTACTGCCTCCGAGGCACTCCACAAAAGAACAAGCTATAGTACTGAAACATACCTTTGGCAAGAGCTTAGCTTTTTTGATCAATTAACTCTTTTCAGTACTCATGACTGTATTGGAATCTATTTTGACTGTTACTTTGAGCAATCTAGAATTTCTTAGGTAACTTCGGTCTAAAAAGTCTGTGTTTACTTAATACTGCCTTTGGTCTTTCAACTAAAGTTGTGTTTTTTTGTACTTCCCATATGGTCACTGATCATAAATTTCCTCATGGTAAAAATTAACTTGAACACATCATGAAATTTACTTTTCCAGTTCTGAAAATTATGTGTATTTCACATCTTTCTGAATTCTCTCAGCTATCTCCTCTGTCTTAAATATCCTTCCCTTTTTATGGGTCCATGAAACTCCTACTCTTTATTGAAGTCTCAAATATTAAGCCACTCAGTAAAGATTTTTAACTTCTTTTCCCACTTCATATTGTATCCCCTTTCATCATCAGCACTTATATGTAATATTGAAATTTCACTCGTTTCTATTATTTTAACTATGTACTAAAAAGAAGTGATTGCATCTAAATTATTTCTCTATACATTTATTCTAGTATATTTATTGACATAAATTACTCATAAAACATGTTTATAGAATGAATACTATCATAAACTTACGCAAATCCATCATTCACTTAAACATTTTACCAAATACAATATTTACAAATAAAAATACTACACACAAAAAGTCACCTAATTTTGGTAGAGTAGTCCATACCAAACTTGAATAAATTATATATTTCTTAAATTATACTTGCTTTCTCTTTTTTTCCCTGTTACAGACACAATAATCATGTGTTGTTAAGAAAGCTTCTGATTTTTTTTTTAAAGATTTTATTTAGTTATCTGACAGAGATAGAGACAGCCAGCGAGAGAGGGAACACAAGCAGGGGGAGTGGGAGAGGAAGAAGCAGGCTCATATCGGAGGAGCCTGATGTGGGGCTCGATCCCATACCACCGGGATCACGCCCTGAGCCGAAGGCAGACGTTCAACCGCTGTGCCACCCAGGCGCCCCAGAAAGCTTCTGATTTTTACAATTAAGAGTATTCTCTCTTCCATCGTCAGCAAAATAATATTTGATCAAGTTTCTTCCTTTTCTTTAGCCAATGTGTACTCCACGTCTGCAGTTTTATTGTCATATTTTTAGTCCCTCAACACCAGATTTTTTTTTAACTTATGGAAAATGAGGTAGTAAGTCATGTAGGTGTCTCACCATCTCAAATTTTGAATTAATAGGTCTCAGCAAGCTGTTTCCTCAATGCTTTATTTTCACAACTGCATAGCCATTCATTATGTTTCTCTGTGGATTTTAATCCTCTTATAACCTACACTTTTCTAAATGTGACATTGCCTAAGTATCATTTGTTTTCTTTTATTGTTTATCTCTATAAATAAAATTTCAATCCATTTTTAATTATTCAATTCATTTTAAGTCTGTTAATCTTTCTCACCATAATTACATGGTGATGTAATATGACAAAAAATGCAGTACAATGTAAACTTGACTAGCTCATGAATTTTCATTGCCTTCTTCTAGGAGAACCTGGCAAAATGATTCCTTTGCTTTATCTTCTTTGCCAACCCTCTTTCTGTAACTTGACTAGCTCATGAATTTTCATTGTCTTCTTCTAGGAGAACCTGGCGAAATGATTCCTTTGCTTTATATTCTTTGTCAACCCTCTTTCTGAATTAGGGAGGTGATTCTCAAATTTCTGTGAATCCAGTTCAGTTCAGGTACTTGATGATTCTGCATTCTGCACGATTGCACCCTGCAAGGTACTCCTTGAAGAAGACTGGAGTAAGTGCATACAATATATATATTTATATTTTTCATCTCTAGTGATACTGCTCGTGTAAAAACATTGACCAACATTTGGAAAATAAAGCTTACAGCACATGGATTATAGTTCATAATTTAGAAAAATTCTTGCTGTATCCTGGTGATTGATTTTACTCAAAATCAAGATGTTATAAGTTTCTATTGTTCCCCAAACACTGTGGCAGTTCTAGTCAGAAGCTATCCCTTGTTAAAAAGTTATTGTGCATTGAATTCTTCTCTATTCTGCATATGTAACCGTAAGTCAATTCTGTGTAATCACAACCTCAAGAGACCTTAAATATTTCTTTGGGTTATTGAGGTGGGATTGTATTTTGTAAGACTTTCCAAAAGGTAATATACCATTCAGTAGGGAGCAAGTAGAACTATTTATTTGTCACTTGCAAGATATATATAATTGTATGTGTGTGTCTGTGTGTGTGTGTATGCTTACATACAATTTTACTGTATGTAAGGTACTTCTGTACCTACTAATTTAGTAATACATAGTAGTTATGAGTGGGTTTTTTCAAATCAGACTTCCTGTATTTCTCTTTGTTCTGCTGCTTATGAAATTTGTATCCTTGAGCAAATTACTTCATATGTCTCTATGCCATTTTCTTCATCTTTAAAGTGCAGAAAACAATATTTTCCTAGTGTTGTTATAAACATTTCATGAGATAATGCAGGTAGAGCAACCCTTCAAGCGCTGTTAGGATAATACGACAGGCAGAGGGGATGTAAAGATTAAAGCATACAGTTTCTCTCTTCCATGACTTAAATCTAGATCTGCTTATATAAACTGAAAAGAAAGAAGTTAGAGTTGTATCTTAGGATAAATAAATAAATCATGTAGTTGATAAGAGATGACAATATTTAAACCTCTTCTCATGTGCTAGCTGCTACATAGTCTTCCTCCTAAATACCTTTCACTTAATACAAGCATTTTAGCAAAGCAATGTAAATTCATAAAGTACTCAAAAGTCAAAAGTTTGAAGGCTGGAACACCTGGGTAGCTCAGATGTTGGGCATCTGCCTCAGGCTTGGGTCGTGGTCCCAGGGTCCTGGAATTAGCCCTGCATCTGGCTCCCTGCTTCTCCCTCTCCTTCTTCTCCTCCCCCTGCTTGTGCTCTCTCGCTTTCTCTGTCAAGTAGATGGGTAAAATCTTTAAAAAAAAAAAAAAAGTTTGAAGGCTATCAGCACCACTGGCTTAAATATAAGAAATGTTACAGGAGTTTTTGTGCTGTTTACATGTTAGATATTTTGGCTTTTAGTATCTTTTATCATGTTCTATATAAATATGGTACTTAATAGAGAAATAAGTTAATGTCAAAGTATTGAGGATCAAATTTCTGGCAAATTCCTCAAAGGCAGAACTTGAGGAGTGAAAAAGTCATAGGAATAAGCACTTTCTTGTATTGACTAGCTTGCTAAGCCAGATGGGGAAGATGGGGAAAAATGAGAACATGACATTATGTCCAAACCCGGCTCAATAATAAAGAGGAAAAGCTTATCTGTGACAAAGACTAGAAAAAAGCAATGAAATTAGGGTGGCTCTGTAAGAAAAGAATTTATATTTCCCAGAATGTTTTTCTGACAATCTACAATGAGTTTGGTAAGCTTTTTATAAACATCACAGCCTGCCCTGCTCAATATTGCATGAGCCCTTTCCTAGTAGGGTTAGGATATTTGTGTGCAGATACAACCATCTTATAGGTAAAAAAACACAAAGAGAAAGCTGACAACTTTCTGGCATTTCAAATTCCTATGCCTTTGAACTCTGATTTCTTCTCTTCTGAGGACTGTGACAAAAGGACAGTTGCACAGTGTTTCTCAATGGCCTCTGGCCTTTCCCAGTTGTCCCTTACATGGAACGCTAAGGCCTATGTTAAGGATACTTATCATGCAATGGGTAAGTAATGGTAGAAAGTACTTCATTTACTGGCTTTTTACATATAATTCAAGATTTAGCTATATGCTTCTAATGATTATGTTCAGTAATAGTTAAAATGTTTTGCTACTTGGAGTAAGTTTGTCCAATTCACTCTATCTTTTGTATTACTTTACTATGAAAAGAACTCTTAGGAACCTAGAATTATAACATTAAGAGAGATGATGATTGTTTTCTTCTCAGTCCTATCATTTGGTGATAAAAGTAAATTCCTTTGAGTTTAAGGAATTTGAGCATCCTATCATGTAATGCTTTGAAGTAAAAATCAAGAAGTCCTGATTTTTTGTTGAGTAATGATCTGATGATGTTAGTATGTTATACATACTTCTTAGATTCTGNGAAAGTAAATTCCTTTGAGTTTAAGGAATTTGAGCATCCTATCATGTAATGCTTTGAAGTAAAAACCAAGAAGTCCTGATTTTTTGTTGAGTAATGATCTGATGATGTTAGTATGTTATACATACTTCTTAGATTCTGCGATGCATTCTTGGGAAGTTAGCAATCTACAGCCATTCACAAATGAGAAATGAGAAATACAAGAAGACATTAATTTCCTAGGTTGTTGGGAGATTTCATAATTACCTGTAGGTATAACCTCAAAGCATATTGCCAGGAAGCCCAATGTATAGTGTCCAAAAAGTATTCCAAATAAAGCTTAGTTCAGGACCTTTCCGGTAAAGGGACATTTCTCTCCTCTGAGTAATCATAGACTCTTCATGGTCTCATGGTAACAAAAAGGAAAGAAATCCATGTCTTGAATAACTCAGGAGCTTTGATTCCCATTGACATTAAAAGAACTGTTGATGTGATATCTCAAATACTTCATACAAAATAATAAATCTATACTCTATAAAAAGGAAGCAAAAAATAGGTTTTTATTGTAAAAAAATAACCTTTGCAAATATTGAAACTGAATCATACATGACAAAATGGTAGACTTCTATTTTTTGTTCTAAATGGCAAATATAACTGTATTATTTGTGTATCCTTCTTTTTAGGTTATGTGAACATGGATTATACTTTGTTTGAGGTNTAACCTTTGCAAATATTGAAACTGAATCATACATGACAAAATGGTAGACTTCTATTTTTTGTTCTAAATGACAAATATAACTGTATTATTTGTGTATCCTTCTTTTTAGGTTATGTGAACATGGATTATACTTTGTTTGAGGTGAAAGAATACCATCATCACAGTTCTAGGTGAAATTGTTAGTCATTCCAAAAAAGTCATCCCAAATACGCAGGAGCACTTTAAGTGGGTGGTGGTAATACAAGGAGATTACAAATATGGAAAATATTGTGATGATTGTTCTCTAAATTGTGGATATCCAAGTCTTTGGTATGGCCCTAATTTGAGGAGAATGCTGGAGTACTGAGCATACTAACAGAATAATAAAAGGGGCTGGGAGTTGAAGGTGGACTTAATAGAGATATTGCAGGAGGCAGTTGGGTACCAAACAGTTGTGACTGAGCAACCCAATCTGATTTTCAGTGAGCATAATTCATTCTAAATTTGAGTAGATGATGAGCAGAAACTGATGACCTTCTGTGTTGGGCGTAGGAATTACGGCTGGAGGAAATTCTAGACTTCAGAGTGGGGCTCTGATTAAATTTGAGGGGAAATGCCAAAGTCCACAAAAATAAATCGGAGCTAACATAATGAAAAAGTCATTTACTTTCAGATGGATTCTACAGATATGATGAATACCAAATTATAATAAGCACCACCATCTTTTCTCTTTGGTATGGCATGCATGCCTACTCATTCAAGTTTATCTTTCTCTCCATCATATGTGTTACCTTAGTTACCAAGAGAAAGAGACTGCTACTTGGCCTTGCTCTGCACAGTACAATATAACATTGTGGAAATACTTATTCTCCCCTAAATGAGGACTTGTAGCATGAACTAGTTATCAGATGTGGTAGAAGATTAACGTCTTTTTGGTTTGCTTTCTGGTACAGATATTAAACTGTTCCCTCTTTGTCAGCTTTTTAGAGTCTTTTTGAAAATCAAAACACAAAACCCTTGAGTCAAGATCTCAAAGTTGCAATTCCATCTTTTCAATAACTTGTTATGTAAATTTGGTAATTCATCTCTTTGTGATTCCCTTTCTCATCCTAGAAGAGAAAATAATAACTGTCACTCATCTCCATTCTTACTGACATTGTAAAGAATTAATTATTAATGACTACAAAGCACTTCCTAAACAGAAAGCAATAGATGTTCTTTAAAATAAGTCTTTTTCATAATACAATTTATACTGCCTGTTTGTATTTGGTGGAGATGTTCATTTATTTATGATTCATTTTAAAGAAAATAGAATATTTTACAGGGGAAAAATAAATATCATCACCAAAGAAATAGTTAAAAGCTTCCAGCTAGAGTTTTCATTTTTATCCCTTTGTGTATAGACTATATGCAACAGTCCATACTTTCATTTAGTGATTTTCATAACATTGACACATAAATTAAAGGAGTTAGAACTCATATCTTGTGCGTATTTGACAAGCTCTAACAGAATTGTTTGCAAAATTTTATTGAAATCCCTGCTTTCATTTATCTTTGTTAGCACAAGCCCCAGAAATCAGTGGTATGGAATTCTTGTATAATTTAACTCTAAGAGAATTAAGTGTGCAGGTGTTCAGAGAATAGCCTATTTTTCTAAGTAAATAAAATCTTTTGGAAGAAAATATATTATTTTTATTACCTTATGAAAGAATATTAAATTGGCTTGATTCATTTCTAAAAGAACAAACCAAAAATATATTGCAAAGAAGGAGATGAGAAACCAAGAAACAAAAATGCAATTAGTTGCTAGTAATCTCACGTACTTGAAATAGTATAACAAGCTAAAATTGCTTGAACAGCTACAACAAAGAGTGTTAGAGCTGCAGTGCTTCTTAAGGTTGCTATATTAAACAAGGGCATGTGTACATTTAAGCTGTATTTCAAAGATTTTGATCTGGGAGCACTTTTCTCCTTGTTGTGCACTATCACAAATTCATCAGACAAACATTCAGACTTTAGAGAGTGGAGGGAAACTTAGGAAAGATAGTCCTTGTGAGAACTTCAAGTGTTTCTCTTTCCACTTGTTAGGCTGGGCCTCATGTAAACTTTCCTAGATAAATGAGTTTCAAGTGCATTTTGAAAGGTCTGTACAAAAGAAATTTAGTACTTTCCATTTCAATGGCTTGCAGTCCTGATGGAAGTTCTTTCTTTCAGCCAACTTAAACGCTTTATACAACATTTCAAGCTCACTTATTCTTGTTCTGCCCTCGGTGGCATCGGAGTACCAATCAGCACCTTCTATGTAATAATCCTTCATGTAATTGAAAACCAACTTGTTTCCCCAGCCTATTTTCCAACTTAAATAATATTAGTTCCCTTAACCTTTCCTCTGAGATTCTATTTTCCAAGCTATTAATCATGTTTATTGCTTGTCCTTAAACCTTCTTCAAGTTTTCCAAGGTCTTTTTAACTTAGTGAGTCCAGGCTTGCACACAGCACTGTGATTATGCTAGGAGAATTACTTCTCACATCCTATGCATTGTTCTTCTGTTTCTGTGTCCAAGGAGTTGCATCTTTGAAATGTGGCTCTTACACTGTTGTTGCCATTGTTGTTGCCTTAATACCACCAAATCTATCTTCTCCCATAGAATAATTAGGAGTTTACCTTTAAGTACACTCCACCTACCTTTGTGTAATTCTGAACGTTTTTAGTTGCAAAACAGTTTTGATATTTCTTGTTCAGAATGGGGTCATCCTGCTCACCTCGCCTAAGTTAGTATTCGCTTGTTCGTTTTTTTTCAAGTTATATGTGTTTGGGAGTTTAAGATACACATACAATTTTATATCATCAGAGGCACTGTTATCAGAGCTAACGCAGACTAACATTTCTTTTTTTGGAGATGTTCTGCTTCGTGTGTTTTTCAGATTTTATGTGTGATTTAAAGTGAAATAAAATTTAAAACAAAGGTACATACATATTCCTTGCATAGAAATCACCAAAATGCAGGGCGCCTGGGTGGCACGGCGGTTAAGCGTCTGCCTGCGGCTCAGGGCGTAATCCCGGTGTTATGGGATCGAGCCCCACATCAGGCTCCTCTGCTATGAGCCGGCTTCTTCCTATCCCACTCCCTTTGCTGTGTTCCCTCTCTCGCTGGCTGTGTCTATCTCTGTCAAATAAATAAATAAAATCTTAAAAAAAAATTTAAAAAAAAAAGAAATCACCAAAATGCTTTTCACTTCCAAAATCATCATTGCTACTTTCCACAAAATTATTTCCTACCAATTTCTTATTTGTATTTTAGACTTTCTACAAATTTCTTGTTATATTTAGACTTTCTCCACTCCCACAATGGAACATATTTGGCTCCCATTAATACTTAGAGTCCTCAGCACATTGATTCCAATCTTCCTTATATTCTCCTCTCCATTTTTTTCCATACAAGAGCAATGGGAAATATAATTACATTTCATTTCCATCCTGTATGATTTCCTTCATGCGATTCTGCAGATTTTTTTTTACCATGCCTCACTTTCCAGTTTTCAGTCATTTTCATATGCTATAATAAAATATACATGCATTAAACCAATATGCAGCAAATGATTTTTCTCTATCAATATTTTTTAAAAGGTAAATAGACCATCCATGCATTTTACAAACACATCTACATAATGCCATGCATCATTTAAAAATGAGCCATATATTGTTAAATTTGTCTATAACTACCTAATTCTGAAACTAGTTTAAAACCCATTTGCTTGCAGGAAAAAAAAAATGTTATCACCTTGTGAAAACAGAGGTGTTAAAATAATGAGGTATGGTTCCTTCCTTGCTGTGGACAAAAATCTACTGAGATTCTGATTCCTTAAGCTAAGATTCTATTTTCCTTAAGACAAAATAGATTAAAGATTTTATTGTTTATCCCTCACCTTTTTTACTGATTTTGAACATGCAGATCTTTTGGAATTTATGTAAACTAGCGATTCCTCTGAGTCTCTTTGAAATTCTGCTGAATATTATAATTCTTACTTTGACTTTAGGTCATAAACTGATCCTATCTTTATGTGACTGAGGTTTAGAGCATTTTGCCTTAGCTTGATTTCTAAGAATTCTTAAAACCTAAATACAAACAGGTGAAAGTGTATGCCACAACACACGTGTTCATTTAATCTTCACAATAATTGTTGACATTAAGCACTTACGCCTAATGTTTAGTTTAAATGGTTTATCTCATGCATACTCACAACAAGCCATAGTTAGTTACTGCTGCCATCATCCCTGTGTTACTGAGACATGAAGTGGTCCTGTTTCTGAACTGTTTATAAAGGTGGCAACTGGTGACGCTGGGATTTCAACTCCGGTAATGAAACACCAGAGCCCATGTGCTTCTAACTAAACCACCCAGCAGGACAGAATGGATTAAAATGCAACTGATATCAGAAGGTATACCTATCTGATCCATGATCAGCCATTCAATACGTTGTTTATTAATTCTCTTTGGGGAGAAAATAAAGGAAAACCTTCATCAGTGTTTTTCTGCTGCAATTATTTGTTAGTTTTCTGAACGATTTATTGTGTCATTAATCTACAAAATACAGCCACATTTATCGTTTACCTTCCTTTTTAATTAGTCCCACAATCATGACACACTGGAAAGATTTGACCTCCATTTAAAAAAAAGATGAATTGACATTACATTTCTAAACTATATATCATTTTCCAAATAATATTGTAAAATTATAGCTTTTAAAGTAACTACACATGATACGCTATAATTTTATTTATCAGAAACTTAAAAAGAATCTCTTATGCTGAATATTTTAATAAACCATTTCATAATTAAGAACTCCTGAGAATATCCTAAAACTATCTACTTTACTTTTATCAAGATTGAATTCCTTTACTTTCCATTCCAAATCTAAGACAAGGCTAAACCAGTCCTGGAACCAGGATTTTTGTTCTCACTTTTCATGTCCACATGAATTGTAAGTATGTATATGAGGGAAATGCATGACCTTTTTTAGTCAATCTTTTAATTTAGACTATAATTATAGGGATTACTTTGGGAGTTGACGTGCATTGGCAACTCTATGGTGAGGCACACAGAGGTAAATAATGTAATCACAGCAGCAGCTGGGTTTCGGGTATGCCAACAGTGAACTTAGAGCTTCCTAGGCAGCTGGGGCAGGTGTTAGTGATCTAAATGAGGTTGGTGGAATGACTTTTATTACTTTACAATAGTTCTGGCAACTAGACCTATGTTCCTGCCGTTCCAGTCCTAGTTCCCACTTTGTTTTCTGTGGTTTTTCAGCAGGTTTTTAAAAGTTTTATATCACCCCCAACAGCTTTACTACCACCTCTCTCTCCAGGCCAGATGAAGAAGTAATGCACAAAATTGTAGTACTTCATTTTGCAGTGTAGGTTAGAAGCATAACCATAATTTAAACATCCTGCCAGTAGTTCTTTTATTAACAAAGTGACCCCAGACATAACTGCAAACACTAACCTGTTTTGTAATAAAAGGGATGTATTATCTTTTTCTCTAAACACTAAATCAACAAAATTGATGGAATGCCTGCCATATATAAGACATTTTTATAATAACTATTTAGAAGTAGTTTCCCTATCTTTAAGGAGCTTAAAGATAGTTGGGAAAGCAGCCTATAAGCTATGAAATAAAACCAGCAATTGGCCAGCGCCAAATTAATGGTATAGATATAAAGTTCTATAGGATTTTCAAGGTGGTAGAAAGTATATAGGAAATTCACATAAATGGACTCCGTGGACTTGGTAAGGCATACAGATAATGAGAATTTCGATAAAGTCAAAAGAGGCATAAACATAGTGTAAAATTGGCATCTATTCCAGTTTATCTGTAGCAGATAGCCTCTATTTGAGAACAATGGGAGATAACAGGGGGAAAATAATGAAACAGTTGTGTAACAATAATTATAGTGACCGTAGTAGTGATATTAAAATAGCTAAAACGTAGGTACTTGCTATGAGCTAAACTTTATGTGTTTTCTTTGCGCTAAATAGCATCTGGTTTAATCCTCAGAGCAAAATCAGGTAACAGATAGTATGATTTTCTGGATCTTCCGTATAGGGAAACGGAAGCTTAGGGAGAACAGGTACTTGAGCAAGGACATATTCCCTTAGTGGTAAAGCCGGGGCTTGAGTGCATCTCTCTTTGATATAAAAGCCATTTTACTTAGCATCAGAGGAACAATTTAAGGCATGCATGGGGACACAGCCAGGATGAGAGAAAATTCTTTAAGGGGATTAATAAGTTTACAGATAAATAGAGATATGTCTCAGATAGATATGTCTCGGGGAAATATATCCCAGTATATATTTCAATGGGGAGAGAAAAAAAAATCATTTGGAGTACCTTGGACTCTCTCACCTCTTTTTGCCACTCTTCCCTTGTAGGTCATTTTAGCCTCCTTGTTCTTTCCCAAATATGGCAGGGATCTTAGGGCCACTTTTATATTTGCTCCCTCTACCTAGGATGTATATGTTGCTCTCTCTTCCTCTGGAGGGAAATGTGGTTCTCTCTGTATCTCTTACAAGGTTTTACTCAAATGTTACTTCTCTTGACATTTCTGTTAAATTACAACAACCTCCTTCTCCAGATACTTCTGATCCACCATATGCTACTTTGATTTTTCCTCTTATTCAATAGCACTTTTAACTTTTAAAGATCTTATATAATTTAGTTACTTATTATGTATGTTGTTCATTGTCTGTCTCTTATCTCTCCAAAGTATAAACTCCATAAGGGCAAAAGATATTCTCTGCTTTACTCATTGATATATCTAAGAGCCTAAAAGAGACTCAAGTATATACAGTTGTTCAATAAATATTTTTTGAATGAATGAATATATCACTAAAAACTTATTACACAGATAACTAATGCCCATTTTAAAAACTTTAGAAAATACACAAAGCATAATAAAAACATTAAAATAACCATAATCTCGCCAATGGTAAATATTATTAATGTTTATTATTACAGTTTCATGCATTCATATATTTGTATTACTAAAAATTAGTTCTGAATCTATTCATTTTCAAAAACAAACATGACAAATAACTTCTCAAGATTATTTCTGAGACATTTTTATTTGGAAGAAATATTTATTATGTATTTTAGTTATTCAAATGTCAACAAGACTTCTGTTTTTCACAATTTAGATGTGTTTTGTGATTATGTAAGCCTTTAATTTTGATTGTAGAATAAATTTAGAGATATGATGATCAGTAAGATTTTTGCATTGAAGATAAAAGCAATGTTTAAAAATGTTGTCCAATGGTTTATTATCCAAAATATTATTTCAAAGTGAAAGCTTTCAGTGAGATGAGGCAGGGAAGATAAATGTAAAAATGATACTACTGCTAAAACACTCTAAATGTCCAGACCAGTAAGCTACTCAAATGAAAGCTTCTCAGAATTTCCATATTCATTCACCTTAATATAGCATCTATCACTTTGAGCAGCATTTATTATTTATACATCTCTACGTCTTGTATATTATTTCTCTCTAAATTATTCTCCATTTTGAAGGGAGTGACATATCTGATATCTTAAAACCAAATATGTGACTTCCATATATATATGAGCATTTATAATTTAAACTAGAAGCCTAAACTAAATAGTAATAAAACAGAAGAAATGTAATTTTATGAAAAAATGAAAATATTACCAAATAGTAATGCTATGATTAAGGTAGGCAAGGCACTTTCATAGAATGAAACAGTGAGAAAAAGATTTTAGATTTTGTGGTTAGGTAAAGCCTCTCTGAACATGTGAAATTCTAGCTGAGAACTGAAAGGTGAGAAGTGAGCTAAACAAAGTCTATGGAAGAGACTTCTAAGCCAACAAATTTTTTTCATCATGTTAAGTGTACCCTTTAAGACCCATTCGTTATGTCACCCATACCCTGCCAATCTCCCCTCTGGTAACCATCAGTTTGTTCTCTACAGTTAAGAGTCTGTTTCTTGATTGGTCTCTCTCTCTCTCTAAAATTTTGCTCATTTGTTTTGCCTCTTGAATTCCACATATGAGTGAGAACATATGGTATGTCTTTCTCTGACTTATTTAGCTTGGCGTTATACTCTTTAACTCTACCCATCCACCTGTATTGTTGCAAATGGCAAGATTTCATCCTTTTTTAATGGCTGAATGGTATTCCATTATTATTCAGTATATACAATATACACACTACTTCTTCTTTATCCATTCATCTATCAATGGATACTTGGGTTGCTTCCATAGTTGGCTACTGTAAATAATGCTGTAATAAACATCAGGGAGATAAATACCCAGTAGAGCAATTACTGGATTGTAGGTTAGTTCTCTTTTTAATTTTTTGAGGAGTCTCCATACTGTTTTCCACAGTAGTCACACCAGTTTGCATTCCCACCAACAGTACAAGAGGGTTCCTTTTTCTCCACATCCTCACCACTTCTTGTTTCTTTGTGTTGTTGATTTTAGCCATTCTGACATGTATGAAGTGATACCTGATTATAGTTTTAGTTCACATTTCCCTAATGATAAATGACGTTGAGCATATTTCCATGTGCCTGTTGGTTATTTGTATGTCTTCTTTGGAGAAATGTCTATTCATGCCTTCTTCCCATTTTAAATTATATTATTTGTTTTTTGGGTGTTGAGTTGTATCAGTTCTTTATATATTTTGGATACTAACCCTTTATTGGGTGTGTCATTTGCAAATATCTTCTCCCATTCAGTAGGTTTCCTTTAAGTTTTGTTCATTGTTTCCTTTGCTGTGCAGAAACTTTTTATTTTCATATAGACCCATTAGTTTATATTTGCTTTTATTTCCCTTGCCGCAGGGGCATATCTAGAAAAAATGTTGCTTGGTTGATGTCAGAAATTACTGCCTATGCTCTTTTCTGGAGTTTTTATGGTTTCAGGACTCAAATTTAGATCCTTTTTTTTTTTTTTAAGATTTTATTTATTTATTTGACAGAGAGAAAGACAGCCAATGAGAGAGGGATCACAAGCAGGGGGAGTGGGAGAGGAAGAAACAGGCTCCCAGTGGAAGAGCCGATGCGGGGCTCAATCCCAGGACCCTGGGATCATGCCCAGAGCTGAAGGCAGATGCTTAACAACTGAGCCACGCAGGCGCCCCTCAAATTTAGATCCTTAACCCATTTTGAGTGTGTTTTTGTGTATGGTGAAAGAAAGTGGTCCAGTTTCATTCTTTCGCACATTGGTGTCCAGTTTTCCAAACACCATTTGTTGAAGAGACTTTTTCCTATTGTATATTCATTCTTCCCTTGTTGGATGGAGTTTTCTACTCCATTGATCTGTGTGTCTATTTTTAATTCCAGTACCATACTGTTTTAATTACTACTGCTTTGTAATATAACTTGAAGTCTGGGATTGTGATACCTCCAGTTTTGTTTCTCTTTTTCAAGATTGCTTTGGCTATTCAAGGTGTTTTGTGGCTCCATACATGTTTTAGGATTGTTTCTTCTAGTTCTTTGAAAAAAATGCTGTTGGTATTTTGATAGGGATTGCATTAAATCTGTAGATTGCTTTGGGTAGTGTAGACATTTTAACAATATTTGTTCTTCCAACCCATGAGCATGGAATTTCTTTCCATTTCTTTGTGTCATCTTGAATTTCTTTCATCAGTGTTTTATAGTTTTCAGAGTACAGGTCTTTCACCTCTTTGGTTAGGTTTATTCCTAGATATTTTATTGTTTTTGGTGCAATTGTAAATGAGATTGTTTTCTTAATTTCTCTTTCTGCTGATTCATTATTAATGTATAGAAGTGCAAAAGATTTCTCTACGTTGATTTTGTACAGTGGGGCTTCACTGAAATCATTTATCAGTTCTAGTAGTTTTTTGGAGGAGACTTTAGGGTTTCTGTATATAGTATCATGTCATCTGCAAATAGTGACAGTTTTACTTCTTCCCTTCTAATTTGGATGCCTTTTATTTCTTTCTGTTGTCTGATTGCTGTGGCTAGAGCTAGTACTATGTTAAGTAGAAGTGGTAAGACTGGACAACCTTGTCTTGTTCCTGACTCTAGTGGAAAATCTCTCAGTTTTTCACCATTCCATATGATGTTGGCTATGGATTTTTTATATAAGGCTTTTATTATATTGAGGTATATTCCCTCTAGACCTACATTGCAGAGGTTTTTTGTTTTTTGTATCATGAATGGATGTTGTACTTTGTCAAATGCTTTCTCTGTGTCTATTGAAATGATATGTTTTTTATCCTTTCTCTTATTGATGTAATGTATCACGTTGATTTGCAAATATTGAATCACCCTTGCATCCCAGGATAAATCCCATTTAATCATTGTGTATGATTTTTTTAATGTATTGTTGGATTTGATTGGCTAATACCTTGTTGAGGATTTTTGCATCTATATTCTTGAGACATATTGGCCTATAGTTCTCTTTTTTTGTGGTATTTTCATCTGGTTTTGGTATCAGGGTGATATTGGCCTCATGGAATAAATTTGAAGGTTTTTCTTCCTCTTATATTTTTTGGAATAATTTGAGAAGAATAGGTATTAACTGTTCTTTATTAGTAGAATTTACCTGTGAAGCCTGGTCCTGGACTTTTGTTTGTTGGGAGTTTTTTGATTACCTATTCAATTTTATTGCTGGTAATTGGTCTGTTCAAATTTTCTATTTCTCCCTGCTTTAGTTTTGGTAGGTTATATGTTTCTAGGAATTTATACATTTCTTCTAACTTATCCAATTTATTGGCCTTAAGTGAAGAGTCTTGAGGTAGAAAATGCAGTCTAAAAAATGCAACTGGTGTTCATTAAACAAAAGAGAGAGCAATGTGAGTTGAGTTTGGTGAGATTAATGGGTGCAAGAGGATAGAGATTTATAGTCTTTAGTAATGAGTTTGGTTTTACTCTCTAAGAAATTAGCTGTCCTTGGATGATTTTAATCTAAAGTGTTATATTATCTAATTTAGGTTTTCTAAATCTTAATCTAACTGCTGCATGTTGAATTACTGAATTAGGGATAGGAGTGGTTGTAACTAATTATACAAGATTAGAAGCTACACATTGTTGTTAACAATGCTGTATTATATACTTGTAAGTTACTAAGAGAGTGAATCTTAAATGTTCTCACAACACACACACAAATGGTAATTACATGATTATGTGAGCTGATGGATGTACTAACTAACCTTATTGTGGTAATCATTTTGCAATATATATGTGTATCAAATCATCGTGTTTTACATACCTTAAATTTTATACAATGTGATATGTCAGTTATCTCACTAAAACTGGAAAAAAAAGGAAGCACAGAGACCAGTGGGACATGGATGAGCCAATCAGATGGTCTAACCAAGATTTTTAATCTTGAGACCAACGTTGAAGAAATTAGTGTATTTTATCTAATTCCTGATACTTAACCATACATTTAAATGAGTTGAAAATCAGTATATTTTCATGTTTATTATTTTTACACTATATGAAAGCATAATGTTGACAAATGTGTATAAAAATGAATAGCAATCTTTGAATACATATACAACCTACCAAGATTAAATCATGATGAAATAGAAAATCTGGACATAACTAATTGCTAGTAAGGACGTTAAATCAGTTATCAAGAACTTTCCAACAAGCAAAAATCCAGGACCAGGTGGCTTCACTGGTGAATTTTACCAAACATTCAGAGAATTATTACCAATATTTCTCAAATTCTTTCCAAAAACAGAAGAGGAGGGCACTCTTCCAAACTCATTTTATGAGACCAGTAATACCTTGATACCAAAACCAGACAAGGGTTCCATAAGAAAAGAAAATCGGAGGCCAATATTCCTGATGAACATAGTTACAATAATCCTCAACAAAATATTAGCAAACTAAATTCAACAATACATTAACATAATCATACACTACAATTAAACGGGATTTATCCCAGAGATACAAGGAAGGTTCAACATCTACAAATCAATGTGATCTACTGTGTTAGCAAAATGAAGGATAAAAATTATATGGTCATTGCAATAGATGCAGGAAAAGCATTTGACAAAATTCAATATCCATTTATGAAAACTTTCAACAAAGCAGATATGGAGGGAATGCACCTCAGCATAACAAAGGACATGTACAATAAGCCCACAGTTAACATCATATTCAACAATGAAAAGCTGGAAGCTTTTTCTCTAAGATTAGGAACAAGACAAGGATGCCCACTCTATTTTTATTCAACATAGTATTGGAAGTCTTAGCCAGATCAATAAAGCAAGAAAAAGAAGTAAAAGACATCCAAGTTAGAAAGGAAGTAGTAAACTGTCACTATTTGTGGATGACATGATATTATATATAAAATACCATAAAGAATCCAACAAAAACTATTAGAACTAATAAATGAATTCAAAAAATTGCAAGATATAAAATTCAATACTATAAATGAACTGTCAGAAAGAAATTAATAATCTCATTTATAACTGCATCAAAATGCATTAAATGCCTAAATTTAGCAATTTTTCTGTAGTTTTTTACATCAGCTCTGTGTTTTTAGAGAATTAAATACCATAGTTTGCTTGAAATGTCTTTCCTATTTGTGAGTTAATAAACTCGTCTTTCATTTGGCAAAATTGTATCTTCAAATAAATTCTTCTGTAAGTGTATATGATTGCATTGTTGAATCATTCAATAATTTAAAATTATTTTCTATGTCCTTTGCACATAAAATTAAACTTAGGAAGAGTCATTTAGTGTCTTTTTTCCCCACACTGACATGTCAAATTTGATCTATTGACTTCTGGCTACTGATGTTAAATTGATGTTGAGAACTATAAAATAATTCCAGTTATTTGTTTTCTTTGTGGGCAATATATTTTTTATTTATTTCTCTTTGTTTCTGAAATCTAGGATAAGTCTTACTGTACTCTTATATATTAAAGTTTCAAAGGTCGTGAGCTATTTTCTTTGGCAGGTTAAGAGCAACTTGTTTTTCTAAAGTTTCTTTTATTATGCCAGAGAAGAGTTCATTTGACTGGACTAAGCAATGACAGCTTTTAAACAATTATTCCAGTGTTTTGTATGCATCTGGACATTTTACTAGGGACAAAATAATACTTCTAATTATGTATTTTTCTAATTTTAAAATGTAAATTCAAATAAGTATAAAAACTAAATATTGTATAACCTTTCAAAAATAAATAAACAATGTTCTGAGTCAATTATTCAAAATAGTTGAAAGAAAATTGATAAAATGAAAAATGGTCATTTAGCTAAAAACAGTAGAGAGATTATGTGCATATATATCTGTTGAAATGATTTTTTTGAGGATGATATTATAGTATCTTGTATATCTCAAATGTTTGTAAATAAATATGTATTTTATTTATAACTAGAAAATATAAAAATCATTCTCAGGAATATTATAAGATTATCTTTGAGAAAATTTGGATATTTATAATTGGGCAATACTTTGCCAATTTTTGGAAACCAGAAGTTTTGTGACAGCCATAAAATTCAGCTTTGGCTCCTAAAACCTATGTCTAAGTCACAAAAATTAGGCAGTTAGTCAAAATGAAATGAAATAAACTAGTGTTTTATAATTCCCTTTTAGTTATGTTCCATGGAAATGAGCAGCTCCATCTATTTAATGTTTAAAAATAAACTGGACTCAGTGATCCGATGTTTAAAACATTTACTGGATTTCAATTATATGTTAGTTATAGTAAAGTAATATACATTTCCCTTTGTTCCAGTGTTCCTAAGAAGAAAATCTAGTTAGCTAGTGGCTAGAATTGATTGGTAGTGGGAGATTATAAATCCTTTTGTGCTGTCTTAATTGAACCTTGGTAGTTAAGTTCGCTTGCTCAAAAATTATTAACAAATGGAAATTCTCCTTTTCAACGTATTTATTTGTAGTTATGAATACACTTGCTGTTATGATTGCTCATAAAATGTTTCTGCAAAATATTTGTAATATTAACTTCATGTACTTAGCTAACGTGTATTAGGAGAAATTTTGTCTGTCTAAGGTTTCAGGCCGATGCTTTAATTTGTTTGCTAAATTGTATCAGTTAGTTTTATGTTCAGCTATGATGAGAGAAACTCAAAGTAATTGTGATTAAAAGAAGGTAGAGAAGTTTATTTCTTTCTCAAACGAAAAGCCAGAGGTTGGCTGTCCAGGGCTGGTATTGTTTTCTGTGGTGACAGTTATCCAGGCTTCTGTATCTGTGCTCCGCTGTGCATGTACTTAATTTCTAGGGTCATTTTGTGGTTCAGGCCAGTAGCTCCAACTCTGACATTGATGTAGGAAAGACGTGAGGATTTGAAGCCGATGGCCAAGAAAGAATTCCTGAGACATCTTCGGTGCACAAAGGTGGTTTTAGTAAAGCACGGGGTTAGGACCCATGGGCAGAAAGAGCTGCACTGGGATCCTGAGGAGTGGTCCATTATATACTTCCGAATTAGGAGGGGGTTAGCATAAATCTCTAAGGAATTTTAGAAGCAAGGTTTCCAGGACCTTGAGGGAGCTAGCTATTGTTAGGAAATGTCATTTAATAAAACCTTAGTCGTGAGAACTTTCAGATGTATATCAGTGGGTCATATTGCCAACATGTATTTTGGAGGGGGGGTAGATAAAGGAAGTTTCCAAAGGAATATATGTTAAAGTAGACTTACAGGACCCTGGGGGTTGGGCTAAGGTTGTGTTTTGCCCTTAGTAAAGTATTAACAACAAGGCAGCTGAGTTCCTAGAGGAAGGTCACTCTGCTTGTTTCAAGGACTTGTCAGTGGGCGATAAGTAGTAAGGAAATTTAATTTTCCTCTTGACTTTGTTTCCTACATCAATATCACATACAAATTTCATGAGCAAAAAGCACAACACTTAGGTTTACCTTCCAGTGGCCTAAGTGTAGTCACCTTTCTATATCTAGTTGCAAAGTACTGGGGGAAATGCAGTCTTCAGGCTAAATGAAATGCATCCTACCCTAAATGTAAGGCTGCATTTCTAAAGAATTTGAGCAATTTATTTTAGGGAGCAAATATTCTCTGACAGATAACCGTTGTTAGGCATGCATGGAATGTGGCACCACCTAATTCCTATAGATAAGATGCTTTCCAAATTAAAAAAAAAAATCTATACTAGAGTTCACCCTGTTTTTTTCCCTTATACTACTATATTCTATTTTCAACACAGTTATTGTATTAAAGCACAGGTAAGTCATGTTACTTATCTGCCCTTAAATTTCCAATGGCTCCCATCCCACTCAAAATAAAATCTGTTCTTGACCACGGCCCTGAAGGCCCTCCATGATATTGACTCTATTTCCCTGACTCTCTACTTATAAATCCTGGCTCACCATTTTTTAGCTACCTCGACTCCTTCTTATTTCTCAAATAAGCCAAGCATGCTTCCAAATTAGGGCATTTCCGTGCTTTGAGAGTACTTTCCTTGACCACTGAGTCATTCTCTATCCATTAGCCTGATTCATTTTTCCTTATAGAAGTGTTACCTCCTGAGGCACCTGAGTGGTTCAGTTGGTTAAGTGGCCATCTTTGTTTCAGGTCCAGGTGTCCAGCCTTGCATCAGGCTCTATGCTCAGCAGGGAGTCTGCTTCTCCCTCTCCCCTGGCCCCTCCCCCCCCCCTCCTTCTCGTCTCTCTCTCTCAAATAAATAAATAAAATCTTAAAAAAAAAAAAAAAGAAAAGAAAAGAAATGGCACCTCCTAATTCATATTCAGTATGAATTAATTTTTATCTCTTCTTATTAGAATGTAAACTCCATGAGAGCAGGGTCTTTGTTCATTGTTAGTTTGTATCTACTACAATTTTCTTTTCCTTTAAATAATGACCATCCTGGGTGGCTCAGTCAGTTAAGTGTCTGCCTTTGGCTCAGGTCATGATCCCAGAATCCCAAGATTGAATCCTGCATCAGGCTCCCCACTCAGCAGGGAGTTCCTTCTCCCTCTGACCCTACGCCCTCTTGTGCTCTCTCTCACTCTCTCTCTCTCAAATAAATAAAATATTTTAAAAAAAATCACCATCCTTTTACTTATTCTTCTAGTCAGATATAAATGACTAATATTTATTTTTTTAAGGTAGCTGTTTTCATTACTGAGTTGTATTTTTCCTCAACCATGGTACTTTAATTTCCTTCCCCTCGCTAGAGAACATGTTATTTATAGAAGTTTTACTTTCTCTCCCTCATCCACTAGTTTTTTTTTTTCTTTTTCCATGATAACATTTAGAATACACTTACTTCCTCCTTCTTGACCTTCATTTCCTAGCTTTTTTTTCTTTCCTGATCATTCGAGACTGATAGAAATTTTCTTAATTTCTGATTCAGCAAACTTTCCTTAATATTGATATTATATGTTTTTAAAGAGACTTACTTTCAAAATGTATCAATGTTCACATCATAGTACTATTTCCTCTGCTATTCATCTCTCCCCACATTGAAATCTCTGTTTTGGTTTATTCATTATTTTGGGTGAACTCTTTCCTCACGGACTTGAGTAATAAGGTTTCTTCATTTTTTAAATAGCCCCTTATAGTTTTCCCCTCTCCCATAATGGGTATGGTATTGTTGGAGTAAAGTCTTTTTCTTTCTCATTTTCACATTTCTCTCTGAATTCATTGTTTTCTACATTCTGTTTATCCAATGAGAAGTTTAGTGCTAGTTTCTTAGTTTTTTTGTGGACCCTTGAATTTGAGACCTATGTTTTAAATATCAATAAGGCAGAATCTCTCATTTGGTAAAAGGCAGAAAAGTTAATCACTCTCTCCTGACCATTTTCAACACCAAGAACACCAACCTATTCACTCCTTTTGAAGTTTTCTTTAGACGTAGGTACTCAGACTAAGCTCTTCCTGGGGTCTATTGCCTCCAGCTCTGCCTCTGCTTTCTACTGAGTTTGTTTGTTTTTTTTTTTTCCCCAAGACTATTAAGGAGGGAACCCTTTGAAAATTTAACAGAGTTATGCCACTACAAGGTTTCTAGTTTTAGTGGAATCCTGGCTAAGTAGATGCAGGTAAATTGTAGCTGGGATTGGAGGGTAAGGAACGTATGCTTAGGTTTCCATATTCCTGGAATCCCTCAGCAAGAAAGCATCGCTTATTAACAGCAAGATGTTGACATTGAACAAGATATGGTTTTTCTCTCCTCATAGAGATTTCCAAACAGAACAATAAATTATAAAGTGTTTATATTGAGAATAGTTACTTTCAAGTGATTGGATTATTAGCTATGAAAATTATTTATTCTATAAATAAGCCTTTTGTTGGAATAACGAAAATGATTAAACTTTAGTTCAAAGTGAAGGTAAGAACAAAAATAAATTTAATTGTTAAACATTGAGTGGGTACACTAATGTTATTATAAATCACAGTGGCTTTTACAAGTGAACTTTTGAGCAAAGAAAGGTTAACCTAATTATTCTGTTCTGGCAAGATTTTTTTTTGTATCTGAAAAGAAGGAGGAAGGAAATCTAATTAAGAAAAATTTATGGATTTCAGAGAAAGATGGTAGCATAAAATAGACTTACAAAGGTATTCTTTAAAAATCTGACCTAAATGATTAAAGAAAGATGAAGATACCTAAAATTATTTTAGCATCATTGAAACTAAAAATCCTTTCTAACTATGAGGTTGAATATCATGAAATTGCTAATATTCAACCATTTTTGATCTACGAAAATAGTAATGTCATATGGTTCAGCTTAATATCAAATACATCCTTAGGGAAAATTCTACAGGCACACTATAGCTTGATCATGTATGATAGAAGAAACAGAATACTAATATTATGTAGAGAATTATTCATTGTTGTGGGAAGTTTTAAAAATGTAATAAGTATCAAGTTTTTCATGACACCACTACCCTATTATAATTTCTCCATTTTAATTAAATAGTTGACTAGATTAATTGTTAATTGTTTAAAACATTCTTCTTTTCAGAAAGGATATGTGCATGCTATCTGTTCAAAACTCCCGAGTATTTAAGAATATATGTCTTATATGTTAGTTATGTAATATGAGGAATGTTGTTCTCCATCAAAAATATGGACATAATCTTTGGTTTTCCTTCTTCAGAGGCAAATTCCGTGGACAAAGTAGCTCTCTATAGCATCTTTTTAAAATCCATTTGGATTAGTATGCCTGCTTACTAGGATATCTCTTAACCTTTATGCTCTGTCTTTTTGTGTGTGTATGTGTATACCAGATACTTTTTATCTGAATTTTCAGGCATTCTGTTATGTGAGGAAAATTTCATTATATTTTGAAAGTTTTTTCCTGTACCCATTTTTTTCTCTCTTTTTTTTTTTAAGATTTTATTTATTTATTTGAGAGAGAGAGAGAGAGAAAGCAGGAGTGGGGGAGAGGGCCATAGGGAGAGGGACAAGCAGGCTCCCCACCGAGCAGGGAGCCCAAGGTGGGGCTTGATCCCAGGACCCTGAGATCATGACCTGAACTGAAGGCAGATGCTTAACCCACTGAGGCACCCTGTACCCATTTTTTTTCCTGTTTTCTTCAGAAATACTAATTATCTCTATACTGAATCTTAGTTTTCTCTCCTCCATAATGATCATCTTCTTACTAAATCCCTCTTTAATTCTATTGGAAATTTACTCTGATTTTCTGATTTTTCTCAAGTTTTTCATTCACTACTATAAAGGATATTTTTACTGCATAATATATTCTCTAGTGTTACTTAGAGGATATTAATACTGTTCAAATAATAATACAAATACATATGTATTTACAAACTCTGAAGAAAAAGTATGTGGACTTTTAAAGTGTACATGAGAAGAATCTTACATTTTTCAGGTGAAATATGAGGGAAATTAATAGGAACTTATGAGCAAAGGTAGTAAGAAGAAAAGACAGCTCCACACAGTGAGAGAATTGAGTTGAAGATCCTGAGATGGGAAGGGTCATTTCACATTAGAAAATCCTACCATGCAGCTAGTGCTGCTAGACTACAGAGATAGAGGGGAATTCTCACAAACAGCCGGGAAAAAAAATAGGGCATTTGGGGCATCGTTTGTTTATTTAAATTTTAATCTAAAACCAATGAGAAACAATTATAATCAGGGGTATAATCCGACTTTAAGAATGTATCACTCAAGCTGCAGTATTAAGAATGAATCTGATGGAGGAGCAAAGGCGTATGACTATTTAGAAGTCCATTAAAGTAGTAAAGTGAGAATTAGCAGAATATAGAAATAGAATATAGCATAGAGTAGCACTATGGTACTAGTGTCATTTTTCCAGTAGAGTTCAGCTATCCAAAGTCATAGACAAAATGTGTTTGATTTCATTCATATTTGAAATATAGACACCTAATTATAATGATAAAGCTTATGGAAATCATATTCCATAGACTCTAATCTGGAAAATACAGGTAAAATGAGAAAAGAATATAAAGTGACACAAAAAAGGAAAGAATAAAATAAACTGAAGTTTTTGATAGTTTGCAGATAGCTTATATAATTATCACAACACTGTAAGGTAAGTACTAGTATTATCCTAAATACATAGGTGAGGGAAATAAAGTACAGAGATGTTAAGTCACATGTTTCAACTTGTAAATTTGATACATGGTATAAATCAGACAAAGCACACAGAAAAGAAAGGAGAAGGAAGCCGGACTGAACATCACATCTTTCCTGGACAGGTGATACGGGCAGAACATATCCATGTTCCTCATAAACCACAGTGGGATAGTCTTGGTGTAGTTAACACTTTTTCCTCTTCTCAATTTTAGTAGCTTCCATTTACTCTCATTCCATTTTACTATAATGCCTTTTGTGGTTTCTTATTTCATACCTACCATGGACTCTAAAAATTCTCTTACAGATCAAAGCAGTAGAATGTTTCTTCTGTTTTCTAAACTAAATCATCTTTAAAGGGGCCTCTTCTTTTGCTGTTGTCACTTCTTTTGTTTTTGTTTTTGTTTTTTAGCATACCATATTCCTCTTCCATTGTGAAGAGATTCCATCTTGTGACTTTTCTCTCAGGTCCTCTTTGACTTAAGACTGTTTTGTCTGAACATGACTGATACCCCGAGAGGCAGCATTCATGTAGATTATGGAATATGTGGTGCTTCATAACTCATGCAGTGAGTGAGCCCTGCATTTGGTCTTCCCATTTTAAGAAGAGTAACATGAAAGTATTTTTCCTCATCCCAGCGGGCTGGTTTACTTAACTTTAGGGGTTTTTGCCTAATATCTTGAACTATAAAATGGCTTTTTTAAATGTCATTTAGGGTTTAAGTGTACTAGGGAGAAAATTGGAGTAATAAACAACCATAGTCTGAGTATACAGTCTCCATAGCTATCACCCTTCATTTAGCAACTCTTTTGCTTTGGCAAAAAAGTTTCTACCTATTCTTGGTAGAAGAGGGATGCCTCCCTTCCAGCATTCACACTGCTCACCTGCTTCTTTGCACGTTTACCCTTTCTCTGACACAATGCCAAGAGTAAACCCTTTCAAGATGTTAGGCCATTGTGAACATTTGTGTCAAACAGAATTTATGCCATAAATTTTTCCATTTCTTCCTCTATTCAGTCTACTTTGGTTAGCAGTTATATAGATTGTTGTAGGAATTTTCTCTTCTATCTTTCCAGCCTGCCTAAGCAGGCTTCTATTTCTCCCTCTCCTATATGGAACTCTCCATTCAAATAAAATTAAAAAAAAAAAATACATCAAGTAAAACAAAAATTGGGGGACCAGTAGGCCTTCTTTTCAGCCCTGTCTCCCTTGCTATGAAACTTCACAATTTAAACCATTTGCACTTTAAAAGGTACTATTATTTACTTTTCCCTGTGAGTACTATTTCCATCTTTTGTACTTCCGCTTATATTAATCCCTTAGACTATGAAGTCCTTCCTTCTTTTCTCTATTGTAAAATCCTTCTTGCTCATTGATATTCAAATCAAATACCATTTTCTCTAAGAACACTCTTCTGATCTCCCAATGTAGAATTAAATAATTCCCTTTCCTTCCAAATACTGTAAAATCATCCCTTAACACTGACAATTAGTATAGTATGTATTCTGTCCCGCTGCATCTTACCGTTTCTTTATGTTACAATCTGGTGGCCAAAAAGCGAGTGATCCCCTTGAGGAGAGATCATGTCCCTTTTTTTATTTTAATTTACCACAACATTAAGCACATTGGTTTGTTCTTTTGTTAAATAATGATTCTCTTTATAGATAGCAAATAAATAAATCAATATAGCCAATACTTCTCTCTTACTTAACCAAATAAAAGAATCAATATAAAAATTCAGTGTTATAGATATAACTGGAAATAGTGCCAGTCTCTACATTTGAAAACAATGCAAACCAATCTAAATTTAAGTTGTTAAAACAAAACAAATTCTAAATAAATAGATGAAAATAGATTAAATAGGTTAAAAAAATGTTCCCTGGTCCTCTGTAAATGAAAGCTTAGTATAGGACCCCTATTTCTTGGAATCACTCTCAATAATTGTCTACAACATGAGCTGAATCTTGACACTGTGTAACACAGTTATCCTCATACAATGGGGTCTTTTACTTTCATGAGAAAAACATTGAAAACAAGCCATCCATTATGAGGAATTATGAATCACAATGGTAATTCACTTTTTATTTGAATAGCCAACTAGGATTTATAAAATGTCCACTAGCTAAAATACAATTAAGTAAGCTAATTCTAGGAATGCATCCTAAATAAACAACTTAAGATGTAGACAAAGATTGATATGTAAGGTTGTTCCTTGAAATGTCACTATGGCAAAAAGTGAAAATATTAGGCCAAATATCTTCTATTGCACCTCCAATTTGTTCTCCATCCTTCCTGACTCTGCTTGGACTTGGGATACTGACTTGTAAGGATTACATCAAAAGAATCCCCTCACCTTCTGACTTCAGGTTAGGTTCAGTCTGTGAGGACCCTTAGCAGAAGACAGAAAGAATAGAGGAGTGAATGTCATAGTATTTATTTTGCTGATTCCTCCCCTATGAGGTCTCCTTAGCTAGGTGTGTCTCTGTACAGAAAGGCATTGTTCTTGAGGCAGCCCACTCTACAGCTCCCTTTTCTTGCCATCTTTTACTAATCTCTTCTCATCTAGCCCCAGTTCCGGATTTATTGCTTGTAATTTCCTTATGCTCCTTTCTTTGTATTATAACATTCCTCAAG
This sequence comes from Ailuropoda melanoleuca, assembly GCF_002007445.2. Classification (NCBI taxonomy): domain Eukaryota; kingdom Metazoa; phylum Chordata; class Mammalia; order Carnivora; family Ursidae; genus Ailuropoda; species Ailuropoda melanoleuca. Next base: position 6,388,247 of record NC_048237.1, read on the forward strand.
TTGTTCTTAATTGTTTACCATCTGTTTCCTATAAAGACTCTGACTAAGGGGGAGGAGGTTAAGATGGCGGAGGAGTAGGGGACCCCTTTTTCAGCCGGTACCCTGAGTTGAGCTGGATAGGTACCAGACCAGCAGGAACATCCACAGAATCAGCCTGAGACGCAGGAAGATACATCTGGATCTCTACAAATGAACATCTCCAGCGCTGAGTATCGAGGTACGAAGTGGGGAGCCGTGAAACCGCGCACAGATATCGGAAGCTAAACAGAAGGGGGAGGGAGCCACTGTGTCAGGGTGCTGGGAAGCGGTAGCCACCTACACGGGGGAGCGGACAGACTGCAGACCCGCACGCTTGAGACAGCAGACTGAGAACGGGAGCTCCGGGAGTGCACGCGGGATGGCTGGCAGTTGGCAGGTCACCTGCATGGGGGAGCAGGCGGACTCGTGGACGGCACCCGCGAGACAGCAGACTTAGAACGGGAGCTCCAGGAGCGCGCGCACAGGGCGGCTGGCGGGCCACCTGCACCGGGGAGCGGGCGGACCGCGGACCCGCACTCTGGAAACGGCAGACTGAGTCCGTGAGCCGGGAGCGTGCACCACCAAGCATCTCACGGAGCTCCGGAGCTCCGGTGTGCTCACTGGATCGAGGCTGAGACCGGGAGCTCCGGGAGCGTCCGCGGGGCGGCTGGCGGCTGGAGGGCCACCTGCACGGGGGAGCAGGCGGACTCGCGGTCAGCACCCGTGAGACACCAGACTGAGACGGGGAGCTCCGGGAGCCCGCGCGGGGCGGCTGGCGGCGGGCGGGGTTGGAAACACAAAGGACAGAGACGTGCCGGCCCTGGAAGTGAGGGCTGGGACGCCGGGTGTGGGGCGCACAGCCCGGGATGCTGCAGGGTTGAGCAGCACCAACAGAAACAGAGTTAAAGTGGCCAGAACATCAGTGGAGAACGATCCGCGATCCCTCTGTTCTGAGACAGAGGCTGAATTTCAGCCGCTGCTGCTCTCTCAGAAGAGGCATAGCAAACCGCCAGGGAAAGCCGCCAGAGAACAAAAGCCCGGAAATACCGGCTCACAGGGTGCCCATCCCCATCCCCCCTCGCAAGGGACACAGAGACTCTACCCAAACAGGGTTTTCTGAGTACCTGCAGGCAGGCCCCTCCCCCAGAAGGCAGGCTGAAAAATCAAGAAGCCCACAACCCGGAGCGCCTGAGTGGCGCAGTCACCAAGCACCTGTCTTCGGATTAGGGTGTGATCACAACGCTCCGTAAGGAGTCCTTCATCGGGCTTCTCCACCGGGAACCTGCTTCTTCCTCTCCCACTCCTCTGCTTGGGTTCCCTTTCTTGCTGACTGTCTCTCTCTCTCTCAAATAAATAAATAAACTCTTTAAGGAAGAAGCCCACATCCCTAAGATCTCTATAAAACAAGGGCGCACGGCCTGGGTCCCAGTCAACACTTGGGCTCTGGACAACCCTGCAATCTCTCTTCATCAGAATGACGAGAAGGAGAAGTCCCCCCCAGCAAAGAAAAGATAATGAGTCTGTGGCCTCTGCCACAGAATTGGCCTCGGCCACAGAATTAATACATATGGATGTATCCCAATTATCAGAAATGGAATTCAGAGCAACAATGGTCAAGATGATGAGTAAACTTGAAAAAAGCATCAGAGAAAGCGTTGCTGAGAATATAGAATCCCTAAGGGCAGAAATGAGAGCGAATCTGACAGAAATTAAAAATTCAGTGGGCCAAATACAGTCAAAACTAGAGGCTCTGACGGCCAGGGTCACCGAGGCAGAGGAACGCGTTAGCGAATTGGAGGATGGGTTAGTAGAAGAAAAAACGAAAATAGAAGCTGGTCTTAAAAAAATCCACGCCCACGAATGTAGATTACGGGAGATTACTGACTCTATGAAACGATCCAATGTCAGAATCATCGGCATCCCTGAAGGGGTGGAGAAAAACAGAGGTCTAGAAGAGATATTTGAACAAATTGTAGCTGAAAACTTCCCTAATCTAGCAAGGGAAACAAGCATTCGTGTCCAAGAGGCAGAGAGGACCCCATCCAAGCTCAACCAGGACAAACCTACGCCACGGCATGTCATAGTGCAATTCGCAAATATTAGATCCAAGGATACAGTATTGAAAGCGGCCAGGGCAAAGAAATTTCTCACGTACCAAGGCAAAGGTATCAGGATTACGTCAGACCTGTCTACAGAGACCTGGAATGAGAGAAAGGCTTGGGGGGGCATTTTTAAAGCTCTTTCAGAGAAAAACATGCAGCCAAGGATCCTTTATCCAGCAAAGCTGTCATTCAGAATTGATGGAGAAATAAAGACGTTCCAAAATCGCCAATCATTAACCAATTTCGTAACCACGAAACCAGCCCTACAGGAGATATTAAGGGGGGCTCTATAAAGGTAAAAAGGCCCCAAGAGTGATACAGAGCAGCAAGTCACAACCGATACAAAGACTTTAAAGAGAAATGGCATCATTAAAATCATATCTGTCAATAATCTCTATCAATCTAAATGGCTTAAACTCTCCCATAAAACGCCACAGGGTTGCAGATTGGATAAAAAGACATGACCCATCCATTTGCTGTCTACAAGAGACTCATTTTGAACCCAAAGATGCATTCAGACTTAGAGTAAGGGGATGGAGTACCATCTTCCACGCAAATGGACCTCAAAAGAAAGCTGGAGTAGCAATTCTCATATCAGATAGACTGGATTTTAAACTAGAGGCCATAGAGAGAGATACAGAAGGGCACTATATTATTCTTAAAGGAAGTATTCAACAAGTGGATATGACAATTATTAATATATATGCCCCCAACAGGGGAGCAGCAAGATACACAAGCCAACTCTTAACCAAAATAAAGAGACATATAGATAAGAACACAGTAATAGTAGGGGACCTCAACACCCCACTATCAGAAATAGACAGAACACCCTGGCAAAAACTAAGCAAAGAATCAAAGGCTTTGAATGCCATACTCGACGAGTTGGACCTCATAGATATATATAGAACACTACACCCCAGAACCAAAGAATACTCATTCTATTCAAATGCCCATGGAACATTCTCAAGAATAGATCATGCTCTGGGACACAAAACAGGTCTCAGCCAATACCAAAAGATTGAAATTATCCCCTGCATATTCTCAGACCACAACGCTCTGAAATTGGAACTCAACCACAAGGAAAAACCTGGAAGAAACTCAAACACTTGGAGGCTAAGAACCATCCTGCTCAAGAATGACTCGATAAACCAGGAAATCAAAAAACAAATTAAACAATTTATGGAGACCAACGAGAATGAATACACAACGGTCCAAAACCTATGGGATACTGCAAAGGCAGTCCTAAGGGGGAAATACATAGCCATCCAAGCCTCACTCAAAAGAATAGAAAAATCTAAAATGCAGTTTCTATATTCTCACCTCAAGAAACTGGAACAGCAACAGAGGGACAGGCCTAACCCACTGACAAGGAAGGAGTTGACCAAGATTAGAGCAGAAATCAATGAATTAGAGACCAGAACCACAGTAGAGCAGATCAACAGGACTAGAAGCTGGTTCTTTGAGAGAATCCATAAAATTGATAGACCACTGGCAAAACTTGTCCAAAAACAAAGAGAAAGGACTGAGATTATTAAAATTATGACTGAAAAGGGAGAGGTCACGACCAGCACCATTGAAATTGCAAGGATTATTAGAAACTTTTATCAACAGCTATATGCCAAAAAACTAAACAATCTGGAAGAGATGGAGGCCTTCCTGGAAACCTATAAACTACCAAGACTGAAACAGGAAGAAATAGATTTCTTAAATAGGCCAATTAACTATGAAGAAATTGAGTCAGTGATAAACAACCTTCCAAATAATAAAACTCCAGGCCCAGACGGTTTTCCTGGGGAATTCTACCAAACATTCAAAGAAGAAATAATACCTATTCTCCTAAAGCTATTTCAAAAAATAGAAACAGAAGGAAAGCTACCAAACTCATTCTATGAGGCTAATATTACCTTGATCCCCAAACCAGGCAAAGACCCCCTCAAAAAGGAGAATTACAGACCGATTTCTCTAATGAATATGGATGCCAAAATCCTCAACAAGATCCTTGCTAATAGAATCCAACAGTACATTAAAAGGATTATCCATCATGACCAAGTGGGATTCATACCTGGGATGCAAGCATGGTTCAACACTCGCAAATCAATCAATGTGATACATCATATCAACAAGAAAAGACTCAAGAACCATATGATCCTCTCAATTGATGCAGAAAAAGCATTTGACAAAATACAGCATCCTTTCCTGATTAAAACCCTTCAGAGTGTAGGAATAGAGGGTACATTTCTCAATCTCATAAAAGCCATCTATGAAAAGCCTACTGCAAGCATTATTCTCAATGGGGAAAAGCTGGAAGCCTTTCCCTTAAGATCAGGAACACGACAAGGATGCCCACTCTCGCCACTATTATTCAACATAGTACTAGAAGTCCTTGCAACAGCAATCAGAAGACAAAAAGGGATCAAAGGTATCCAAATCGGCAAAGAAGAAGTCAAACTGTCTCTCTTTGCAGATGACATGATACTCTATATGGAAAACCCAAAGGAATCCACTCCCAAACTATTAGAAGTTATAGAACAATTCAGTAAGGTGGCAGGATACAAAATCAATGCCCAGAAATCAGTTGCATTTCTATACACGAATAACGAGACTGAAGAAAGAGAAATTAGGGAATCCATCCCATTTACAATAACACCAAAAACCATGCGTTACCTTGGAATTAACTTAACCAGAGACGTAAAGGACCTATATGCTAGAAACTATAGATCACTTTTGAAAGATATTGAGGAAGACATAAAAAGATGGAAAAATATTCCATGCTCATGGATTGGAAGAATTAACATAGTTAAAATGTCCATACTACCCAGAGCAATCTACACTTTCAATGCTATCCCGATCAAAATACCGAGGACATTTTTCAAAGAACTGGAACAAATAGTCCTTAAATTTGTATGGAACCAGAAAAGGCCCCGAATCTCCAAGGAACTGTTGAAAAGGAAAAACAAAGCTGGGGGCATCACAATGCCGGATTTCGAGCTGTACTACAAAGCTGTGATCACAAAGACAGCATGGTACTGGCACAAAAACAGACACATCGACCAATGGAACAGAATAGAGAACCCAGAAATGGACCCTCGGCTCTTTGGGCAACTAATCTTTGATAAAGCAGGAAAAAACATCCGGTGGAAAAAAGACAGTCTCTTCAATAAATGGTGCTGGGAAAATTGGACAGCTACATGCAAAAGAATGAAACTTGACCACTCTCTCACACCATACACAAAAATAAACTCCAAATGGATGAAAGACCTCAATGTGAGACAGGAATCCATCAAAATTCTAGAGGAGAACATAGGCAACAACTTCTATGACATCGGCCAGAGCAACCTTTTTCACGACACATCTCCAAAGGCAAGAGAAATAAAAGATAAAATGAACTTATGGGACTTTATCAGGATAAAGAGCTTCTGCACAGCCAAGGAAACAGTCAAAAAAACTAAGAGACAGCCCACGGAATGGGAGAATATATTTGCAAAGGACACCACAGATAAAGGACTGGTATCCAAGATCTACAAAGAACTTCTCAAACTCAATACACGAGAAACAAATAAACAAATCATAAAATGGGCAGAAGATATGAACAGACACTTTTCCAATGAAGACATACAAATGGCTAACAGACACATGAAAAAATGTTCAAAATCATTAGCCATCAGGGAAATTCAAATCAAAACCACACTGAGATACCACCTTACGCCAGTTAGAATGGCAAAGATAGACAAGGCAAGAAACAACAATTGTTGGAGAGGATGTGGAGAAAGGGGATCCCTCCTACATTGTTGGTGGGAATGCAAGTTGGTACAGCCACTCTGGAAAACAGTGTGGAGGTCCCTTAAAAAGTTAAAAATTGAACTACCCTATGACCCAGCCATTGCACTACTGGGTGTTTACCCCAAAGATACAGACGTAGTAAAGAGAAGGGCCATATGCACCCCAATGTTCATAGCTGCATTGTCCACAATAGCCAAATCATGGAAGGAGCCGAGATGCCCTTCAACAGATGACTGGATTAAGAAGCTGTGGTCCATATATACAATGGAATATTACTCAGCTATCAGAAAGAACGAATTCTCAACATTTGCTGCAACATGGACGGCACTGGAGGAGATAATGCTAAGTGAAATAAGTCAAGCAGAGAAAGACAATTATCATATGATTTCTCTCATCTATGGAACATAAGAACTAGGATGATCGGTAGGGGAAGAAAGGGATAAAGAAAAGGGGGGTAATCAGAAGGGGGAATGAAACATGAGAGACTATGGACTATGAGAAACAAACTGAAGACTTCAGAGGGGAGGGGGTGGGGGAATGGGATAGACTGGTGATGGGTAGTAAGGATGGCACGTATTGCATGGTGCACTGGGTGTTATACGCAACTAATGAAGCATCGAACTTTACATCAGTATCCGGGTGATGTACTGTATGGTGATTAACATAATATAATAAAAAAATCATTAAAAAAAAAAAGACTCTGACTAAGACAAAATGTAATAACTCTGAGAGTCAGGTCATGCTTTCCTATGTTCCATTCTCCTATATCTGTGACCATAGAGACATGTGTCAAATGGATTCTCCAGCATTGGAAGGAGGAGCCCCTCCTTGTCCTGTTAGGACATGTAGTATTCCCTGAAATCAACCTTTTATAAACCACTGATATTTGGGATGTTTCTTATGATTGTAGAATAGCCAAGTTTATCATGATTAATAAACGTTCCACTGTCAGGCAATGTTCTAAGTGTTGGTGAACAAAATAAAAAACAAACCGGAGTTCCTGCCCTCATGGAATTTACACTCTACTAAGTGAGAAAGATAACTAAAAAATAGAGAATGTTATCGATTTTTGAGTAATAAGTATTATGATGAAAAATAAGAGTAGAGGTAGTTTGAGTAGGTTACTATTTGTATTAGTTTCCTAGGGATACTGTGCAAAGTACCATACACTTAGTTGCTGAAACAACAGAAATTTATACTCTCACAGTTCTGGAGGCTGTTAGTCCAAAATCAAGGTATTGGCAGCACAGTGCTCCCTCTGAAACCTGTAAGGGAAAATTCTTTCTTGCCTGTTACTAGTTCTGGTGGCAGTCATCAATTCTTGGCATTCCTTGGCTTACATTTGCATCATTCCAATTTCTGCCTGTGTTGTCAGGTGGCATTCTCCCTGTGCTTCTGTGCCCTCTTCCTATAAGGATACTGCTCTACTTCCGTACGACCTCATCTTGGTCACATCTATAATGACCCTATTTCTAAAAAAGTTACATTCTGCAGTACTGGAAGTTAATACTTCATATATCTTTTTGGAGAACGCAGTTTAACACATAACACTATTAGGGTTGGTATCTCTAAAAGCAATAATGTGATAATGGCTATTAAAATAAATATTAAAATAAAGCACATCTTATATTTGATATATAACTATAAAATAATTTGTAATTTCTAAAGACCTCATTTCTATCATATAATATTTACAATAAACCAGTGTTCTTCATGTTCTCTATAAATATGATTTTGGTTGTTTCAACCACAATCTCCTCACCAAACTTTAATATGTAGAGATGTGTCTTGAGAACTTTCATCAACACCTAATCTTTTAAAAAAGTTGAAAACATAGGAAATAATTCACCTTGCCCTGAGAATTTGTTTTTATTTCTATGGAATGAGCATCCCTGTGATTGACAGGATGAAGTGTTTAACTATGAAAAAGATCCACATTTCTTATTGTGACATTCATCACTAGGTAGTTTTACTTTTATTGTGTCAATTGTGTTTTGCTTGGAAACAAAAATTCACTGAATATTACAGCATATAAATGTTAATACATTCTTAAGGATTAATAATTTCTTATTACTTTAACATCATATCTTTTGAATAATAAAAGCATATATAATTGATACCTTTATCTGTTAGAAAAGAGCCAAGCTAAGTTAGAGGTTATTAAAAATGTACCTGAAAAAGAAATAACGTGGAAGAAAAAATTAGGAAATTTTTATATATTTAAAACAAATAAATTGCATATTACCAAGACAATATGCTTGGCTTGCAGCATGTTTTCTTGTTTTCTTGCTTATTTCCATTAATTAGTAGGTTTTATTTATTAGAGCAGCTATAGTTTACAGAAAAATTGAATAGAAAGTATAGAGTTCCCATATACTCTGACCTTTTATATCCCTCCATTTTTCTGTTATTAATATTTTGCATTGGTGTGGTACATTCATTATAACTGATGAACCAATAATTGATACACTATTATTAGCCAAAGCCCATAGTTCAAAATTCATTCTTTAAAAAAAAAAAAGATTTTGTTTATTTATTTGAGACAGAGAGATACAGAAAGAGAGAGCATGAGTAGGGGGAGAGGCAGAGGGAGAGGGAGAAGCAGACTCCCTGCTGAGCCTGGAGCCCAATGTGGGGCTTGATTCCAGGACCCCAGGATCATGACCTGAGCCAAAGGCAGACACTTAAGCATCTGAGCCACCAAGGTGCCCCCAAAGTTCACTCTTAATATACTACAGTTCCATGGGTTTTGCCAAATGTGTAATGTTATGTATCTACCAGAGTATCACACACAATAGTTTCACTGCCCTGAAAATCCCCTGTGTTAACAACTGTTCATCCCCCCCACACCCACACCCACATTCTGGCAATTACTGATTTTTTTACCATCTCTATAGTTTTGCTTTTTCCAAGAAGTCATATAGAATCATATAACATGCAGACTTTTCAGATGCTTCTTTCACTAAGCAATATGCATTCAAGATTCCTCTATGTCTTATGACTGCTGTTTAATCCCGAATGATATTCCACTGTATGGGTGTACCCGAGTTTATTCATTGTTTATCCATTTACCTAATGAAGGACATCTTGATTGCTTCCAAGTTTTGACAGTTGTGAGTAAAGCTGCAGTAAACATTTGTGTGCAAGTTTTCATATGTATGAGTGGTACAGTAAGCTTTTTCTTTGTTCTTAAATTCTACTATACAAACCAATCTGAAGCAAGCATTGCATTGCTGGCTGGTGTTGGTTTCTAATCCTAAAATCAACTTGTTGTAATTTTTGAAGAGAGTTTTTTTTTACTGCCAATTTTGTAAAATAATATACTTCTCTGGCCTTGATGTAGCAATGTACTATGGTTCGCTTTCTGTTCTTAATAGGTCAAGGAATTAGACAGCAACCATATCCTTAGACCAGCATCCAGATTACAAGAAGGAAAGGGAGAACAAACATTTCCTGAATATATGCTTCATATCAGAAATGATGCTAAGCATTACAGATCTATAATCTCTTTATGCATAGATATAATATGGAGATTAAGGTAAGGAAAGTAATGAAGTAATGCTAGATACTTCATTTTTTTAAAACGAACAATCTATATTTAAACTCAGTTTACTTCTACTGAAAGAAACAGACAAAAAAACTAGTTAATTCATATAATTCTAAATTATATACTAACTATAAACCACATGAATCATTATACAGATTGTTTTATCTTTAATGTGTCGAATCATATTCAAACCATAGCACTGCTGCTATTTTATTTTATTTTATATTTTATTCTCTTTTATTTTTGGTAAAATATTAGCTGGTCAATTGGAGTATCAGAAGGTGAAGAATGAGAAAACAGGAGAAATATTTGAAATAATAATGGCTGAAAATTTTCTAAAATTAGAAACACATACAAATACAAATCCAAGGAGCTCAGAGAACAGCAAGCAGAATAAATGCCACACTTAGGCATATCATATTCAAACTTCAGAAAAGCAAAGACAGAGACACTTCGAAAGGAGCGAAAAGTAAACAAAACATCTTATCTATAGAGAAATAAGTATAAGAGTTACAGTGGACTTCTCATCATAAACCATGAAAGCAGTAAGACAGTGGGGTGAAATATTTAAAGTGTTTAAAGTAGGGGCACCTCGGTGGCTCAGTTGGTTGAGCAACCGACTCTTGATTTCGGGTCAGGTTATGCTCTCAGGGTCATGAGATGGAACCCGACGTGGGGCTCTGCACTCAGCACGGAGTCTGCTGGAGATTCTCTCTGTCCCTCTCCCTTTGCCCCTCCTCCTCTCACAGGTTTTCTCTCTCTCTCTCTCAATAAATAAAATCTTAAAAATAAATAAATAAAGTGTTTAAACAAAAAAGGCAAACCATAGCCATAATCAGTGAAATTATCCTTCGGTAATGAGGAATAAAGACCTCATACAGACCAAAACTGAGATGCTTAATGGCCAGTAAACCTGCCTTAAGAAATGTTAAAAGAAGTTCTTCAGGGAGTAGAAAAATTATATAGGTCAGAAACTGGATCTGCATAAAGAAAGGAAGACTATCATAGAAGCAATAAATGAAGGTAGAATAAAATCTTTTCTTATTCTTAATTGATCTAGCAGATAACGTTTTGCTTAAAGTAACAATAATAATGTATTGGGTGATTACAGCATATAAATAAATGAAATAAATGGCAACAATGTCATAAAGAATGGGAAGGAGGAATTGGGAATACTCATATAAAGTACTCATATTATGCACCAAGTGATATTTGTGTTATTTGATTTATTTGAAGTGTTATTTGAAGGTGGACTGAGATTAGTTAAAACTGTATATTACAAACCCTAGGGTAACCACTAAAAAAAATGTTTTAGGTAAATTAGCATTCTAGGGGAAGAGATACGGTAGAATCATGTAAAATGACAATTGAAACCAGACAAGGCAGATAAAAGAGGGGAAGGGGCAGAACAAATGATATTAATAGAGAACAGCTACAAACATGGTAGATCGCAATCTAAATATGTCAATAATCACTTTAAATGTACATGGTCAAAATATACCAACTGAAAGATATTTTCAGAACAAATAAAAATATAAGACCCAATATCTTAGTTGACAGATTTCCCTTTATTTACTTAATAAACCTAAATATCATTTCAAATCTAATTCCTAAATTTAAAATAAAATCTCATGTTGATGAATGTACTTTGTCTTACATAGTTCAATGATATTTATACAACTGATCTTTCACATTTAAAAGCACAGCATATATGTGACATGGCAGTCTTTCTTGTGGCTATCTGCTGGGAGCTTACTTTAAGTAGTCTCTTCCCTACTGAAATTCCATGACATTCATGGATTTTTAAAAAAATGTAAATTTATTCATATTGCAGTAAAAATGAAGTTTATCCCTAAAAAATATCTACATATCCAATTTTTACTTACTATAACAAATTCTAGAGATAATTACTTTTAGAAAAATCACATAATTTTAAGAAACTCTGAGCCTTTAAAATATGAGATTCCAGGGGCGCCTGGGTGGCACAGCGGTTAAGCGTGTGCCTTCGGCTCAGGGCGTGATCCCGGCGTTCTGGGATGGAGCCCCACGTCAGGCTCCTCCGCCATGAGCCTGCTTCTTCCTCTCCCATTCCCCCTGCTTGTGTTCCCTCTCTCGCTGGCTATCTCTATCTCTGTCAAATAAATAAATAAAATCTTAAAAAAAAAAAAAGCATTTAAAAAAAAATGAGATTCCATATTTTGTGTATATATTTTCTGTCTTTTACAAGAATTGCACATTATTTTCATATTTTTCCCCTCATGTTTCGCACTGATGTGTGGTTTCTGTATCAAGTGAGGTGATTTATTTATTTAACAAGGCATTTATTCAACAAAGTTTGAGTGACCACAATGCACGTATAGAAAATTGATCAACTGGCTCTTTTCTGCTTTTCTTTATTATTAAGTTAAATACTTATAACGTACGAAGAATGACAGAAAGTAATGTGAGAAAAGGAATATGAGGGATAGTTGATTGAAGAGAGATATGTTGGAAAATATGGAATTGGTTAATGTACAACTCAGTAGTTTTGAAACCTACTTGCTATTCTACACTAAATTGTGTGTGAATCTTACCAGGATGAAGTGGCCTTTTGTACCAGAAATGATAGTGTGGAAATAATAGAAATGTTTTGCATTTCTAAGTAGTAATGATAAGGAATAGATAGATCTCTTCTTTATAGTTAAAAAAAACAAGTCAATAACACCTTAAATCTACAAGCACACCTGTGTGTCTGATTTATACTTTTACAAAGCATTCACATTATGCCTCCTGAAAATGATGATTATTGAGGCAATGGAATATTATGTGATGGAAAAAAGAAAAGGGACCCTTAATCATAGGCACATAAGGGGAAACACATAGGCGACAGAGTATAGATCTTGGCCCTAAAGTCTGCTGTAGTGCCCAAGTCTCCCAGTTAATGTTTGACTTCATTGGTGTTTTAATGAAGAACATCAGCCAATTTAAGTACTAGAAACCATTTGTTTATAAGGATCATGCTTCAGTGCTTGCCAACTCTGTGTAAGTTCTTTATTGACCTCCTTTCAAGCAATGAGAACTTTCTGGAAAAGAAAGATGCTTTTATTGCATATCCGTGGAACGATCTACAGTTTATAGTTGTCATTGTTCTCTCACAGCACCCATATTAATACCTAGGTAGAAAGTAAACCAAAAGTCAAAAGAAGTAGCTGAAAGTTCATTTTATCCTCAATTTGGGCAGACATATGTAAAAATTGATAACCATGACATCAAGAAAAAGTAAGTAATTGGAAAGTACATTTGACAAACCTAAAATATTATTATGGATTTAATTTTTTTCTTTTAATTTATTTAGAAATAAAAGCCAAGCTTATTGTTCATAGTAACCACATATGAACTAATTACATTGAAATCTTACATTGACCCACATAGCTGACTGAGAATGAAGAGTCAGATTCATGCCAGAAACAGAAAGACCATCCCTTCTATTGAATTTCTTGGTCGTATAATAATCTGAATTTCAATCAACTTGGAATCATAGGATAGGACTATCATTCAATGGAGAATATTAAAACTAGTTTTCTCATTTTTGCAGTGATTTTATGAAGAAGAAGAAACATCATTTACATGAAATATTTTTCTACATATGAAAGTAAATTTTGCTTGTGAAATCTATACTATTTTACATTTTGTGAAGTATATTTAACCATTTTACAAAGAGAGAACAAAAGCCATATTTTGATTTGTCTACTGTCTTCATAGATTCTAAAGGTTGAGGTAGGATTCAGAAAAAAAAATAAAGCATTTAATGAATTTGAATGTTGTATTCTAAATAAGAGCAGGCTGATTTGATCTTGCCCTTTGCTGTTCTAATGCTTTAGAGTAGCAAATTAAAGTTTCCATTGCTCTAAAGGATAACTAATTATTGCCAAAAAATCTGTCATTTCTCTCAATGGTTGCAACAACCTTTAATTATCAGTACAAGAAAAGCAAGTTATTTCCCACAAGTGAAAATATTATGTATCTTAGGAGTTTTATGCATTTTGGATAAAAAATAATTAAGTGTAATTCAATGAGTATTTTGATTTAAAGAAATGAAAATGAACAAAGAATTTTAAACTACACTTCTGATATAGGCACACTGCCAAAATATTAGCAATCTGACTTAAACTATATTTTCATCTCATTATATAATAAACATTGCACATCTCCTATGCAAAAGGTGAATTGAATTTGTTGGGAACAATGCTTTGAAGGCATTATTTTATTTTTTTCCTTCTAGATTATCTATTCCTTCTATTCTTATAAGTAGAAATTGGTTTATTTTATGCAAAAATACAAACACTTATTTCTAAATGCTAGCTGGAAAAAATTATACTTGACTACCATATTTTTCAGCAGGGTTTAAAGTACTTCACATGTATAAACTTATATTCTAAGTTATAGGGAAAAGGTATTTTTCAGATTTAGAATTGTGGGAAGATGGCAGCAGAGTAGGAGGACCCTAGGCTCATCTCATCTCATGGACACAACTAGATAACTACCAAATCATCCTATATACCCCAGAAATTGACCTGAAGACTGACAGAACAAACTGCACAACTAAAGGGAGAGAAGAGACCACGTCAAAGAAGGTAGGAAGGTTAGAGGCATGACTTGGGGGAGAAATGGATTGTGGGTACTGCGGAGGGGAGTGAGCTGTGTTTGCAGAGAATGGCAAGAGAGGGGGGAACATACAGGGAAATGCACAAGGAAAACATTCCCCAAAGCTGTTGGCTTAGAAAAGGAGAAGGGCTGAATTTTGTGAGTTCTTACAACCAGTGGGACTTAAAACCTGGAGTTTTAAAGATCAGTGGGGTTGGCTGGGATAGAGCTGGGAGGGCATTGCCCTGCTCTGGGAGAGAAGGCAGACAAACAACCTGGGGGCAGACAACATGGAAGAGAAGAGGGAGAAAAGGGGGCAGAAAATTTATTTCAAGAAATAATAGCAGGAAACTTCTCTAATCTGGAGAAGGAGAGAGATATCCAGATCCAGGAGGCACAGAAAACTCCCATCAATATCAACCAAAGCAGGCCAACACCAAGATATACTCTAAATTTGTAAAATAGAGTGATAAAGAAAAAATCTTGAAAGCAGCAAGACAAAAGAAGTCCTAGTTTACAAGGGGGAAAACCCGTAAGGCTAGCTGGAGATTTCTCAACAGAAACTTAGCAAGCTAGAAGAGAGTAGCATGATATATTCAAAATGCTGAATGGGAAAAATTTGCAGTCAAAAGTACTCTATCCAGCAAGGCTGTCATTGAGAATAGAAGAAGAGATAAAGAGTTTCCCAAACAAAAACTAAAGGAGTTTGTGACCACTGAACCAGCCTAGCAAGCAATATGAAAGGGGACTCTTTGAGTACAAAGGAGATATCAAAAGTGACAATGACAAGAAAGGATTAGAGAAAATCTCCATAAACAAGGACAAAACAACTAATAAAATTAGAATAAATATGTGTGTATCAATAATTAACTTTGAATGTAAATGGACTAAGCGCTCCAATCAAAAGACATAGGGTGTCTGAATGCATAAAAAAACAAGACCATCTATATGCTGCCTACAAAAGACTCATTTTAGACCTAAAGACCCGTGCATTGAAAGTGAGGGGGTGGAGAAACATCATGCAATTGGATGTCAAAAGAAAGCCAGGGTAGCAATACTTATACTGGACAAACTGGACTCATAGAATGATTTTGGATGTGTTTGTTCCCTGTATTTCATTATTTGTAAGATTTTGATAAAGACTGTTATGATGTTTTTAAAAATGTTTCATAGAATTCACCAGTGAAACCCTATAGTCTTGAGCTATTCTGTGCTGGGACATTTTTTATTCCTAATTCAACTTTCATTCTTGATATTGGTCTAAAATTTTCTGTTTTGAGGGTTCAAGATTCATGATTCAATCTTGGTAATTTATTTGTTTTTTAGGAATTATCTGGGTTTTTTAAATCTAAATTATCTGATTTGTTAGTATATAATTATTCATAGTAATCTGTTATCACACTTTGTATTTCTATGGTTATCTGTTGTATTATTTTCTCTTCCATTTCTCATTTTGGTTTTTGAGTCTTCTCTCTCTTTTTTTTTTTTTCTTAGTTAATGTAGTTAAAGCATTGCCAATTTTGTTTTGTTTTGTTTTGTTTTTTGAAAAAACGCCATTACTTTAAATGTTATGCTATTGTTTATTTTGGTCTCTATTTCTGATTTTTCTTTGTTATTTCCTTCCTCTACTAAATTTCAGCTAAGTTTCTCCTTTTTCTAGTTCCTTGTGGTGTAATGTTGTTTATTGAACTTTTTTTCTTAATACAAGCATTTACAGCGTAAATTTCACTCTAACATCTACTTTTGCTATATCACATAGGTTTTGGAATATTGTGTTTCTTTTTCTTTTGTTTTGAGGCATATTTTGATTTGCCATTTGATTTCTTATTTGACCTGTTGCTTGTATAGCAGTGTGTTGTTTGATATTTACGTATTAAATATATAATATTTACATTGTTTAAAAAAAGTGGCATATATGTAACTATACAATGGAATATTACTCAGCCATAAAAAGAATGGAATCTTGCCATTGTGTAACAACATCCATGGATATAGAGGGTATAATGCTAAATGAAATAAGTCAGTTAGACAGATACAAATATCATGATTTCACTCTTCTGGGGAATGTAAGAAAAGAAAGAAAAAGAAAGAAGGAAAGAAGGAAAGAAAGAAAGAAAGAAAGAGAAGAAAGAAAGAAAGAAAGAAAGAAAGAAAGAAAGAAAGAAAGAAAGAAAGAGAAAGAAAGAAAGAAAGAAAGAAAGAAAGAAAGAAAGAAAGAAAAGAAAAAAAGAAGAGACAAATGAAGAGACAGATTCTTAAATGTAGAAAAGAAACTGATGGTCACCAGAGGGAATAGTTGAAATAGGTGAAGGGGATTAAGAGTATACTTTTTGTGATGAGCACTGAGTAATGCATAGAATTGTTGAATCACTGTATTGTACACCTGAAATTAATATAACACTATATGTTAATTAATTAATTTATTGTTTTAAAGATCCTATTTATTTATTTGTCAGAAAGAGAGAGAGCATAAGCAGGGGGAGTGGCAGGCAGAAGGAGAAGCAGGTTCCCTGCCAAGCAAGGGGCCCGATGTGCAACTCGATCTCAGGACCCGGGGATCATAACCTGAGCCAAAGACAGACGCTCAATCAACTGAGCCACCCAGGTGCCCCACTGTATGTTAATTTAAAACACACACACACACGCACACACACACACACAAAGATATTTTCCAGTAATATTAAGGCCTATATAAATTTGAATAATTTGTAGGTCAGGATTCTAGTAAGTGGTAAGTGAAAAATAGTAAAATTTGTCCATTGCATGCTTGAATCTATACAATAAAAACAGTTCTATCCCTTTTAATGGTTTCTACCTAAGAATAGTTAGGAAACAAAACTGCTCCATATATGTAAGAAATAATATATGAACAACACTAAATTATACAACTATTTTATTCATCAAATAACATTTTTTGAGCAACAACTGTGTTAGGTGCTGCAGGAATAAGGAAATGAAACAAGTGTGCATTTTACTCTTTGGGGAAGGATAATAAAAAAGCAAAAAGCAAAAAAAAAATAATCAAGGCAGAATCAAATGAAGCATGAAGACTATACATGCAAAAACTGAAAAACATTTCTTTGGGGAAGTGATACATCTTTATGATGAAATTGCACTTAATTTGGACTTAGGGTAAAGGAAATGCTTTTAACTCTAAAGGTATAAAATAATCTGAAGTACGAAGGGAACATAAAATGAGTAATTACTTCAGGAAATATTCATTCACTCATTCGCTCACTATGCATGTATAAATCTAGAAGGGGAAAAAGAAAGAATTCTCTTATGACTGAAGCATGAAGGGGAAAATAATAGTAAGGGCTAGAAAAGGAAAGGATTAAACCAGTGGGTAGAGAGTCTTAAATTCCTTCCTAAATGAATGTGCTATAATCTGTAGGCAAGTTAGAGCCAGTTCAGTCTATTCTAGGCCTCATCATAACAGTCTGGAAACTCCCGGGAGATAAAATGAGCACAGAAAACAAATTATTATGAATGCAGGCCAGTTTACACCAGATATCTTATTTCAGACCATTCTATTTCCAACAGTAATACAAGGAGTAGAACAATTAAAATAATACTGATAAAATGATTTATTAATTACTTTGATTTGATCATAGTCTGTCCAAGAAGTAGTGAGTTATTAGAGCTCAGAATGTTTCTACAACAGGTGATCTCAGAGAGATCTGAGTCTGTATAACTCAGATTCTTCCACTGCACAATCAAAGCACTCCTAAACTATACCCCAGCCTTCCCCCGAGATGGGACACAAATTACTGTTTATTTGTTTGATTGTGTTCTTTGAAATAGAGCATCCAATGCCAGAACCCAATCTGGGCTAAAGAGAAGCTGGTGCAGAACTTTGGTTTTAATCGTAAGGATGCAAAGCTTTTCTTAGCACTAAACTCAAAGTGACATATTATATGGTCATGTATGTGAGGGAAGTGTTTTTGTGAAAATGGGTCCAACCACATGGAAGGATAGATGACAAAAATAAGCTGAATTCTGATTACTTCTTTTGGACCCTGACAACACCTTTACCTGAATCCAGATCACCCCTGGGATTTGTTTTTTTCTTCATTTTTTCTTCATTTATGTTAATTGCCACCAAAAGAGTCTTTTCTTTTTTGTCTGAAAATGTCTTTTATTTTTACTTTTTCAAAATGTTTTAAGGTATAGTTGATTTACAAAATACTGCACATATTTAATGAATACAATTTGATGAGTTTGGGCAAATGTATGTACCCATGATACCACAATCAAAATAATAAACATATCCATCACTTCCAAAAGTTTCCTTGTGTCTTTTTTTTTTTTGCGCTAAGAAAACTTTACATGAGACCTAACTTTTTCACAAAATTTGAAGTGCACAATGCAATATTAACTAGAGACATTATGTTGCTCAGCACAGATCTTACTCATCTTATGTTACTGTGACCTCATACCTGTTGCAAAACTTCTCATTTCTCCCTGCCCCCATCACCTGGCAACCACCTTCCTGTTCCTGCTTCTATAAGTTTGACTATTTTAGATACCTCATATTAAGTGGAATCATGAAGTATTTGTCCTTGTGTGACTGACTTAGCATGTCTTCTAGGTCCATTCATGTTGGAAATGGTGGGATTTTCCAGTATTTTGAAGCTGAAGGGAGCTAGATGGTCATTTAGGTACATGCCTCAGACGAATACTCAGGATGTGAAGAATCACTTCTAAGAGAATGGTAATAAGATTGTCCAGTGACAGGATAGATAAAGGAAATGCATTTGAAGAAGTTCTATGTTTCATGAACAGGCAGAGAAAGAGAAACCAATGAACAGCTAGTGGAAAGCAGTAATTAGAAGGGAAGGGAAAACTAATTTTTTGAGATTTATATGTGATGGTTATTTTTTATCTTTTCAGTCTCCTTATTCATATTTAACAGACTTGAAATTCTCTATTACTGATCTTTCCTGGTTGAAACTACACTTTTCCAAATAGAAATGGGGAACTATAATCTACTGAGGAAGTTACTTTCACTGTTCTAAAATAGATGTGTTTTTCTAAGCTTTCAAAAGATTTTTGTAAGATCAAAGAGCCAAATAAAACAAAACGTCAGCATATATGAGTTTAAACATTCAGACATAGAGAGTCAAGGATCATCATCAATTTCTGGCACCAGTTTTGTTCAAAAAGAGAACTTTATTCTTTATTTTCCTATTTGCTAGAGGCAACCACCAGTGATTTACTTCATTTATTTCCTTTCAGTAGTTGTTCCTAGCAGGACCAAATCTCTCAGAGTGAGAGAGCCATTGAGGGCTGAGGAAAATGACATAAAAAATTTAAGTACAGATATAAAAGCACCTTCCTAATCACAGTTCATTTATTAGGTACACCATCTCAAATTGTGTATTAGAGAATAAACAGGGATCTTACTCCTATACAGGCAGGTCTAACCTAATCACAGGGAATGAAGCATGAGAGACTATGGACTCTGAGAAACAAACTGAGGGCCTCAGAGGGGAGGGGAGTGGGGGAATGGGATAGACTGGTGATGGGTAGTAAGGAGGGCACGTATTGTATGGTGCACTGGGTGTTATGCGCAACTAAAGAATCATCGAACTTTACATCAGAAACCAGGGATGTACTGTATGGTGACTAACATAATATAATAAAAAAAAAACATTAAAAAAATAAAAAATAAATAAAACTGCAAAAAGGAAAAATTAAAAAAATAAAAATAAAAGCAGAGTTTTCTCTGGCTTGCAGTAGGAATAGTCACAGAGATTTAAAGCATAAGGATTTAGTGCATAGGTGCTGTTTTAAAGATGAAAAGGACTTCATGCAAGGATCAGGGAGTGTCTTCTAGCAGCTGAGACTGATCCCCAGGTGACAACCAGGAAGGAAATGAGATCCTCAGGGTTACAACCATTAGAAACTGAATACTTCCAGACACCTGAATGAGCTTAAAGGTGACTTTCTCCTCAGAGCTTCCAGATAAGTACCAGCCTTACTGATAGCTTGAATTTGGGGCTTGTGAGTTCCTAAGAATCCAGTAGGACCTCCCTGGACTTCTGATCTACAAAACTGTGAGATTATAATTGGATATTATTTTAAGTCACTAAGTTAGTGGCAATTTGTTATGGTGCAACAGAAAACACAGGGAATGGTACCTATGTGATCATCTTGTTAATTTTTAGATGTATTTCAAACCAAATAGGCAGAAATATGTAATTATGTATTTTGTCATGAGTTTGTTTCCTACTATTCCCTATGCTAGTAAATTCAAATATCCTAAAATACCCCTCCACAGAGTTGATGAGAATATATAAATTTACATTTTGAAAAATGATTGTGTATTTTATATTTGAGTTAACCTAACCTGAATTTTCTCTCTCCTAGTCCATGTATTATCATTTTTTTTTCAAATATCTCTATCAAATTGCCTCCCTCTCCATTTGCTGGATGAATTCATTTATTTCCTCTTTGGACTTGTTCACATGCAATTCTGTTTTTGTATTTCGCATTTTATTATTTTAGTTCCTTTACCTTTTATTTTCCTAAATAAAAAATTGTATTCCTGAAGCAATTTATTGAAATTATCAAAGCACGGTCTACTTCTTTGGCATTTCACCAACAAACATATGAACTTTCTATTACTCTAAACTTCTTTTTTTTCTATAAATAAAACCCATCAGTAACTATAAGCTGAATTTTTACATTAAATGATTTGTGCAATTTCTTGTGCAAATATTCTTTTATAGTTCTTATTGGGCAGTGGGACCAAAACATGAGAGCAACCACCTGGCAAAAGTTTCTCTGACATATTTTCTCTTTATTTGGCCTGTAAAGAGGTCTTTTAAGAATATTTCTTTTTTCTTTTAATTTTTCTTCTTTTCTGTCTCTTCCATATGATATTAAAATATAGGTTAGTAATTTGTGCCTGTTTTGCCTGTTGCTCTTTGCATTCTATTTTCCAAATCATGCAATTCTATCCCACTTACCTAGAATCAATATCCAAGTTTCATTTTACATTCAATCATATAATTTTCATTTATTACCTAGATATTCTCTGCTTTTTTTCTAGACTTTTTTTTGTGGTATCTCATTCAATTATTAAAAATTCACCTATTTTTTATTGATAATTGACCTTTTCCCAATCTAATAATACAGCCTAGCTTAAAGTTATGAGTCTATTTTTCAAATACTTTTCCTTCTCAATCTTCTCCTAGTAATATGTAATCAAAGATTTTATTAAATTTAGTATACCTTTTAATTCTTTTGTTCCAATAAAGAATAAATTTAGCTATATTTATTTCTTATATTTCCTTCTAATACTAATACATTGCTTTCTTATTTATGTATGCAGAACTGTCTGTTGGTATATAATTTCAGAGGTGTGATGTAGTAACAAAGAAATAATATCCATGAATGTATTCTAGCCAAATTCCTGTGGAGGTAGTTGCTAATAGGATTATCAATAGTTACATGGATGTCCCTAGTAATAATTAGACGATATACATAGAACTCAATGAAAAGAGGTTTGACTTTAAAAATAATCTGAGTAGCCAGAAAATAATAGATGATTTAAAAATTATTACAACCATCTCACCGAGGTTAAAACATTAAAAAAAATACACAAAATAAAACAAAACATAAGGCTGAATTAGAAAGGAGAGGATTTACCAAAATATGACAATTGATTCTTTGGTCAAATACAGTCAATAAACTAGAAAATAATTAGTATTATACAAAATCAATTTTTATATGTTTTTAAGTGTGATTTATGTCCTATAGTCAACACTCTTTGAAATCTTTTTCGTCTTCGGTGACATTGCAGCTTTCCAGTTTTGTTTCTGTTTTTTGAAGGTTTTATTGTGGTCTCTTCACTGGCTCATTTTATTTCTCTAATCTGTGTCTGGTGAACATTCCCTAGGGTTCTGTCTTTCCATCTTCACTGTAAATTCATTTCACCCACCCAAGTTAATTTCTTCTTCACTTTTCCATTATACTAAGTGGTATTCTCTTCTGTTTTGAAATCCTGTGTCACGCTGAAGATCACACCCATTTTCTTTTAATTTCTCCTTTTTTCATTGCTCCTTTCTTAACTCTTACCTAATCAACCAAATTGTAAAGAAGCATTGTACTGACAATTATCATGCTTATCTACATTTCTGTAGTTACTGTCTCTTTCAAACCTTATTATTTTATTCCTGAATTGCCAAATTCTAGACTATACTTTACTCTAAAACAGAGTAAATGTAACAACCGGAAGAAATTAACTACTAATGTCAACTTTGAAAAAAAAAATTTTTTTTTAAGATTTTTTTTATTTATTTGACAGAGAGAGAGAGAGGGCCAGCGAGAGAGGGAACACAAGCGGGGGGAGTGGGAGAGGAAGAAGCAGGCTCCCAGCAGAGCAGGGAGCCCGAAGTGGGGCTCGATCCCAGGACCCTGGGATCATGACCTGAGCCGAAGGCAGATGCTTAACAACTGAGCCACCCAGGCGCCCCTAAAAGATTTTATTTATCTATTTTAGAGAGAGAGAGCATGAGCAGGGCAGTGGGGTGGGGGGGAGAGGGAGAAGCAGACTCCCCTCTGAGCAAGGAGCCCAACGTGGAGCTCAATCCCGGGAACCCAGGATCATGATCTGAGCTGAAGGCAGTTGCTTAACCTACTGAGCCACCCAGGTGCCCCAACTCTGGAAATTTTTAACCTGAGTTTGGGGAAATGATCAGAGATGGATACAGTTATTAAATATTATGTTGATTGGTGTCAGTCACAAGTAAACTTTAAAACCTGAGGAAAATAATAGGCTTGCACTAAAAAAACAAGCAATAAGAACAATAAAAACCAACAAAAACAGAACAATAAGGGCTATTATACAGAGGACAGAAAAGAAGAGCTAGAGCAATTTAGTACTATCTGATATTGATCAGAAAGAACAGGATAGTCTATCTCTATACTCTGCGGAATTTGCAACAGAGATAAAATAAGATGCTTTTCTCCAGATATTTTGGCCAGAGAACATATCTGGATAATTTAAATACCTTGAAATTCATTTACATTTGCTGTAAGGCCAGGATATGGTCATTTTATTTTGTAAAGCATCCTGTATGCTCTTGAAGAGAATATGCCTTCTGTATTTATGTCAATTAAGTTAAGTCAAAACAAAATTCCAGCTACAAAGAACGAGAGCTGATCACCTACAGAGGACTGAAATGAGCTTTATATCAAGTTTTAATACTTGCAACCTGGATGCAAGAAGATAATGGGATATTATTGAAGTATTGAAGGAAAATAACTCTGATGTATAATTTTATATACAACTAAAACGCTAGTGAACGTTGAGAATATTAAAAAATATTCTCAGACACATTCAGCCAAACCAAAAAAATTGGTTTAGTATACAAAACATATACCAAAAATATTTTAAAGTATTCAAATAAGAAAATCAAATATAGATGGCCGCCAAGAGATAGAAGATATACAAATCATAAATGTCCTAAAAAAATTTATTGTTACTTCTTAATTTCTTTTTAATAAATGTTTTAGTGATGTTTCACATGCATAGAAAAATACACACAAGCTATAAATATATATCTTAATGGATACCGTATAATAAACATTTCAATGGATATCACAAAATAAAAAGAAAAGCAGACTAGAATTTTGCAATAAACATAAGTAACAACTACCTGAGCCAGGAAATTAAACCTGTCTAGCAACCCAGAATCCCTCTAAACTCCTTCCCAGGATAATTTGCTCCTACCTTTTCTGGGTAACTAATATTCTGAATCTCAAAAATATCTGTATAATGCTTTGTAGGTTTCTATTTTGAGGACTTGTACTCTATTAATAGATTAATTCCTGGATAATTTATATTTCTGATTTTATTTTTGGTAGCATAATTTTTTTCAAACTTTATTTTTGTAAGCTCCTTTTTTCCTGATAAATGGAAATGCAATTGATTTTCCATATTATCTTATAGCTAACTACCTTGTAATTTTATTCATATATTAAAAGTTTATCTGTAAATTATTTAAGATTTTCTGTGAAAAATAAGAACCATTTCTTCCTTTCAGGTTCTTACAACTTTTTTTCTTCTTGCCTTTTTCACAGCCTATATTGTCAAGTGTAATGTTGAACAAAATTGATGATAGAGAGTATAATTTTTTTGTTCCCAATATCAGGAGGGAAGTGTCCAGTAGGTCACCATTACAAAAGATGTTTGCTACAGCCATTTTGTAGATAGCCTTTAATAAATTAGGGATGTTTTCTTCCAATTTATAGTTTGGTAATAGTTTTTGTCATGAAGAACTTTGGAATTTATTAAGTGTTATTTACTTATGGAGAATTTCATATGATTTTTCTCTTCACTGTTAAAATGATGAACACATTCATTCCTATACAGTGTAACAATGTTGATGGTTTACATGTTGCTGCATTAAATGTGTAATATTTAATTTAGAATTTTGGCATCTATATTCATAAGAGGAATTGGTCATAATTGCCTTTCTTGTAATGTTCTTCTCAGGTTTCCATATCAAAAGTTATGCTAGATTCATAAAACAAGCTATGAAGTATTTCCTTTTTATTCCTGGAAGTATCTGTATAAGTTTGGTTTTATGGCTTTCTTAAATGTTTTGAAGAATTTCCTATTGAAGCATCTGAACCTAGAATTTTTGCATATGTATAACAAAATTATTTATTATGCATTAATTATTTTAATAGGGAGAGGAATACTTTAATTTTCAGATCTTCCTAAATCAGTTTTGATAAATGGTAATTTTCAATAATTTTTTGTTTAATTTCAATTTTATGTGTTAACATAAAGCATCTCCTATCTTACGAATTTCTTAATTCTGTAGGATCTGTAGTTATACCGTATTTTAAAATTAATGCACATTCTTCTGTCCTTCTGCTTCCTCACCACCCCACCCCCAAGTTTTGCAGAAGATTAATTTTATTTTTCTTTACAAAGGAACAACTTTAAAAAAAAAATCCTTGATTGTGTGATTCATAATTTTTAAAATGGCTTCTATTTTCACTAGATTTGATTTACTATTTGGTTTCTAGTTTCTTTAAGATTTTTGGGCTTATTCTGTTTTCAGATTATTGAATTTCACATTTCCTGTTCCTTTTTAATATATACCATTAAGGTTATATTAAGGTTATAAATTTTCTTGAGTTTCAGCGTTATATTTTCATTCTCATTCATTCAAAAATGTTCTCATTTTTTTTGTTAATTTTCATTGAGATTTATTTTGTGACTTATAGATCATTTAAAAATAGACTGCCTGACTTTAAAACATTGGGGGATTTTTATGTGGCCATTTATAATTGATTTCTAGCTTAATTCAACTGGTGTCAGAAAATATATCATTCCAATCCTTTAAAATTTGTCAAGACTTGCTTTATGGGACAGCATATGGTGCATTTGAATACATATTAAATGTGAACATCAAAGAATGCATTTTGCAATGATCGAATACAATGTTCTATATGTTAATTATGTCAAAGTTTTAATAGAGATATACAAATCTAAACTGATAATTTTTTTTTATTTCTTCCAATAGTTAATAAGAGAAGTAGGTAAAAATTTCTAATACTATTATGGATTCATATATTTCTCCCACTGTGACATGCATACAAATTTTAAAGTGCCATATCTTCCTGGTATACTGCTCTTTTATCATTATGAAAAATATTCTTTATCCTTAGTACGCATTCTTGCCATAAAATTTATTTTTATTTTTTATTAGCATAGCTACTCTCAATTTTCTTTGGTTGTGTTAGCATGATAGCGAATTTTTTATCTTTTTTTCCCCAGAATTTCTATATACTCACGTTTTGCGTGTGTAAAACATTTTGAAATATTTTTAAAATTAATTTTGGAAATTCCCCTTAAATGCAGCATTAAAATCATTTACATTTAGCTAAAGATACTTAGATTTTTATCTACTGCCTTGTTATTTTACCCATCTGTTATATGTTCTTTATTATTCTCTTTTCTTGCTTTTTTCTTTTAAGTTTTATTTATGTAAACAATCTCCACACCCAACATGGGGCTCAAGATTACCACCCCAAGATCAAGAGTTGCATGCTGTACTGACTGAGCCAGCCAGGCACATCTTAACCTTCTTTTTTATTAAGCATTTTTATTCTTCCATTTGCCCTTTTATTATCCTACCAGTTTAATAGCTTTTGATTTTACCTTAGATATTATATATGACTCTTTCACTTATTAATGCCTAGTATAAAGTAAAATTTTAATCACTTGTTTTAAACTATAAAGATCTAGAATACATTTGATGTGTTTTATTAGGTAGTTTTTGTCAATTTTTATTTAAAATTTTACATTGTAGCATTTTTTGTTTTTATGGTCAATAGTCACTTGGCTTTATCCACATTTTTTATCCTTCCCTTCCATGGTATTTGTTTCTGAATTTCTACGTCTATATTTAGAATTTTTTTTTTCCTGAAGAATGCTATTTCCTTTAGTGTAGTGTATGTCTGATATAGACAAATACCTCATTTTTTTGTTTTTCTGAAATGTCTTTTTTTTTTTCCTTTTTAAAGGATATCATCATTGTGTATAGAATTCTAGTTGGCATTTGGCTTCCATCTGAGAAGTCATCTCTAAGTCATTGTCACTCCTTCGAAAATAACATCTTTAACTACTTCTGTTTTTAGAACTACTTTTAAGATAGTCTCTTTGTCTTTAGTTTTCCTTAGTTTTACAATAGTAGCTATGTAATTATCTCTGTATTTATCCTGCTTCACTGTGATATTTCTTGCATCTGTGACTAAATTTTGCATCCTTCAAAAAATTCTTTTTTTTTTAAGATTTTATTTATTTATTTGACAGAGAGAGAGACAGCCA
This sequence comes from Ailuropoda melanoleuca, assembly GCF_002007445.2. NCBI lineage: Eukaryota > Metazoa > Chordata > Mammalia > Carnivora > Ursidae > Ailuropoda > Ailuropoda melanoleuca. Next base: position 6,415,173 of record NC_048237.1, read on the forward strand.
GCGAGAGAGGGAACACAAGCAGGGGGAGTGGGAGAGGAAGAAGCAGGCTCATAGCGGAGGAGCCTGATGTGGGGCTCGATCCCACAACGCCGGGATCACGCCCTGAGCCGAAGGCAGACGCTTAACTGCTGTGCCACCTAGGCCCCCCAGCCTTCGGAAAATTCTAAGTCTTTACCTATTTAAATGCTGCTTTTGCTCATTATATCTCTCATCCCCTTCTGGAATTCTACTTACTAGTTAATTCTGGTTAACTCTAAGCAAATTCTACTTACAAGTTAATTCTGATTAACTCTAAATATGTGCTACTATATATAAATGCCATTAGGCCTATCTTTTCATTTCTTTATATTGATTATTATTTTAAGCTTAGAATTTATATATATTTCTTTACTGAATCACAAGTACTTAAAATCTAAGTCTGCTGACCCCAGTATTTGGACCTGGATTTGCTCCTATTAATATTTTTTCTTAGTTTTTAGTCAAACTCATCTTTTAGTGTTTTATTTTATATATGTATTACATATATATAATGTATTACATTCCCCTATACACACACACATATTTAAATGATGCTCATTGCTTATGAAAAATTGTTTGATGAGGTAAAAAAATCTGGTTTATTTTTTTCTGAACTAATTTTGTTTTTTGGAGATGGTCTAGGGGTTGGTGCAGATCACTTTCAAGCAAGTAGCAATTAAACTGATTTGAAGTTGGTTTGCAGTTCTGGTGAAGAATAATTTGTTTCATTTCTATCCTTGCTCTTAGGTCTTTCTCTTAGGTCATTGTGTTTCTGATGAAACCCTTAGGTGTTTAAAAGGGACCTTCCTCCTTGTGAGTTCTGAACCATATTTTTTATCCCTCTCCTCATTATAAGACTATCAACATTTCTGCTTAACTTCTCAGCCTATCAATAAACATTTATAGATGGGAAAATCCTTCAAGTGGCAAAGGATAATCAGCAGTGCTGTCTCCTCTCTGAAGTGACCTTTTCTTCAGTATTTTAGCCCTGCAATCCTTAATGGCTCAGTATATTTTTGACACTCTCATACATATTTTTAATACAATTTTTCTCACGTGGAGAGTTAAATGTAGAGTTAGTTTATGATTGTTTAAAGAAAAAGGTAATTCAAGAACAACAAAGTAAAGAGGTTAAAATGTTTTAAAAAATTGAAATTATAGGAATGCTAGGATTTTCATCTAGTAGATTAAGGAAACTTTTTTTTTTTTAAGATTTTATTTATTTGAGAGAGAGCATGCACATGCATGATTGGGAGGGAGAGGGAGAAGCAGACCCCTTGCTGAACAGGGAGCCCCACTCAATGCAGGGCTCGATCCCAGGACCCTGAGATCATGACCTGAGCACAGTCAGATGCTTAACCAACTGAGCCACCCAAGCACTGCTAGGGAATGTTTCTTGAAAAAATTTTATAGAACTATGGAAGACAAAAATGAAGTTGCATTGAGTGACATCACAAAGACTGGTTTGTTTCTTTGAAAAAATTGTATCATTGCTCTGTTAATTCTCACCAGTTTTAATTTCCTGAATTCTTTCTATTTTTGGTATGTAGAAATGTAAGTTCTGAGATGTATCTAAGATATCAGAGAATTATTAGTAATGGCATTGAGAAATAGCAACATATAATTTTAATATGGAATTATAACCAAACTGTTATAACCCAATTGTACTTCCGTCTTTTCAAATTGGTATATAGCTAACTCTTGAACAACACGGGTTTCAACTGCATAGGTCCACTTACATGCAGATTGTTTTTGACAAATACAGTACAGTACTATAAATGTATTTTCTCTTCTGTAGGATTTTCTTAATAACATTTCTTTTCTCTAGCTTTCTTTAGTATAAGAATACAGTATATAATGCATATAACATAAAGTATGTGTTAATTGATTGCTCATACTATTGGTAAGGCTTCTGGTCAACAACAGCATATTAGTACTTAAGTTTTGGGGGAGTGAAAGGCTATATATAGATTTTTTACTTTCTTTGGGTGACTTTAGTATTCGGTTGTTTTTTTATTTTCTGCTGTTACTGTGGGTTTTTGTGGTAACTGAGATGTATTATTTATGTATATAGCACAGACCCCTGAGCAATTGTAGTTCAACACTAAAATAACAATAAGGGGAAATGGCACTAATAAAATCTTTTTAAAAATCAACAGAAAACATAATAAACCCAAATGGTGGTTCTTTTTTTGTTTTTGTTTTTATTATAATAATATTTTTTATTATATTATGTTAGTCACCATACAGTACATCCCTGGTTTTTTATGGACCAAATGGTAGTTCTTAAGTGAATAAGAGTAAAAGAGAATTATAAACAAAACCAAGAATGTATGTTTATCTGTCATTATATTTCATTACAAGTAAAGATATTCCATGAACAGTATTGAATGTATTGGAATTTCAGGTCCAGAAAGTTGAAGTTTCTGTTTTTTTTCAGTCGGTTCATATTCAGGCTAAATTACCGATTGAGAGAATCATGGGGATCTTTACATCCTGTATAAATTCCAAGGGGGCTGGCTAATTGGTTAAAAAAATTGATAGATGGACAATTCCCTGATTTCTTTCATAAGTATTCACTCAGATTACTAACTGTAATCATCATATGTACACACACACATGCATATATATATATATATATACACGTGTGTATATATGTGACTGCATTGTTGTTATATCTTTAAAAAATAGAGATACATTAGAAAAATGTATGCAATAATTTGAATGTTACAACCTTTTTTTTTTTTAATCTTGCATCTGAGTGCAGACTGTGCTGTTTCATCTTTTATTACAAGATTCAGTGAATAAAACATATTTGATAGCTTGGCAATAGAAGAAAACTTTGTATTTAAATGAGGACAGAAGACATTGGGCGGAAATTGATATGATTATGCCACAACTGATGAGTCACAACTAATGACACAGTCTAGTGCTCATGAAGCAGATCTGCTGATGGGAGGGAGAGGAATGCAATCAGCAAGCCCGGAGGTGTACACAAGGAAGACAGGAGCACATCCACACGTGTGGCAGGGTGTTCTTTAACAGAAAGCTTGTTCCTAACGGTGTATCTGTGGAAAACAATTTGTTTTGTTTCTCAGTAAAGGTCTTTGGAGTGAGAGATATTATATATCATGAAACAAGCACACACACAAATTGAGTCTAATGGCATTTGAAAATATGCTGGTCTTGAAATGCAGATAAAGCCAAATCAAATGGATAGCCAACGGATAGGGTTTGGATATTTAAAATTCAGATTTCATTTTCTGTCTTCTTACATATAATGCTGAAGCGATGAATAAAAAATTATAAATTTTTAAGAAATAGCCACTTAACCTTTATCATACATTTTGAATGATTCAACATTGACATTGTATTATTACTGCCTTTCTTCTTTCTTATTGAAGTTCATCTCCTATCTTGTCTAATATTTTTCTATTCTTCTGATAATTTACACATGATTATAAAATACTAATAGTCCTGTATTTTGTTCTCCCTATCCTGAGAAACCCTCTATGGGGATATATTGTTCTTTTTCTATGTTTATATCTAGGACCAAGTAGGATGCCTTGCTCATTGTAACTGAAACATAATAAATTTGGAATGTCTGTTTAAAAAAAAAGAGCATATATGAAAACAGCTTGAACATGAGAAGAGAATTGGGATATTTATATTCTAGACATCGGTTTTATTTTTTCCTAAAGAAAAGCTATTACTATTAGTTAGAGATTGTGTTAATTTAAATTCCCTTATAAAAAAAAAAAGAGAAAAACTAATGGATTAAAAAAAAAAAAAAAAACTTCCCTTCATCATTCTTCTTACCCCCGAAAAGATGTTTGGAATTGCTAGTCGAGAACTGGTGCAAGGATGTGCAAGGACATGACTGAGGACCAAGACTCTTGAAATCTGACTCCAGTATTCTTGGAGTCTTGCTTAGTCCTCAGTTTATATCACTTTATATCACATTGCATCTATAGCCTAGGCAATACGAAGACAGAGGGACACAGGGCAAACAATGCTGGATAATTCTATTTCCTTTTAAAGAACTCTCACAGAAGTATCACCTAGTACGTTTTATTTGCTTTTCATTTGTCACGACAACATCCATGTCAGCTCCTCCTAACTGCCTAGGTGATTGGAAAGTGTTTTTTTTTTTTCTTTTTGACATTTTTACACCACCACCAACACAATCAGGCTTCTCTTAATAGATAGAAAAAAAAGAATTGACTGGGGACGCCACTGATGATGTCTATTGCAGTCATTGTTGACTCGAATAGGCTTCTCCATAAATGTCCTTGTTGATGGGGAATTATTTTTGCATGTATGGGGAAGAATGTTCTTTGATTACCCTGTCAGGGGACGTTTGGCAATATCCGGAGAAATACCTGGTGTCACAAATGTGTGAGGGGTGCCATTGGAATCTAGTGGATAGAAGCCAGAGATGCTGCTAAACATTCCGTCAAATGCAGGACATCCTCCAACAGCAAGTAATTTCTGGCCTGAAGTATCAATAGTGCTGAGGTTGAGAAAACCTCGTCTATACCACCTAGCATTGGCATATGATCTCCAAAGGAAATCTTAAAAGAAATGCAAGGTGAAGAAGCAAGTGGGGCAGCATAACCATACCTACCAGGATCAACCACAGAACTTATCTCCAAATATCTAAAAGATTGTTAGACTTGTTAAAAATAGAAGCAGTATTTTAGCAGTATTGTTTCAGATAGCAAACCTAAAACAATTTGAACGTTTTTAATGATGAAGATATTACAATCATACAATCATTGGGACTGTCCATTGGTAAAATACTAGGCACGTTTACAGAATTCAGTGTAATTGGAGAATATTATTGTGTCCATTTGTGACGAATTCTTTATATTAAAAAATTTTGAAACATATGAGCATTTGAACCAAATCAACACAAAGATCATTTTCTGACTCTTTAACATAAACTACTTTGAGATGAGAAAAGCTACCAATGTGGGTCTATACAGGCTACTAGTCTACACTCCAGATAATTTATACAAGAGAAATGTGATTGAAGAATAGAGTAACAGCCTTCTGCTGGTCTCTCCTGTACATGCTGGTGGAAGAGAAAGAGGAGTGACTTTTCTTAATCCCCTCTGCAGAATTATACTAGCCTCATCTCTGAATCACCTATTAATACTGAGCTCAGTTAGCACTGTGTTTCAGTTAACAATGAGAATTATATATTGGAAACAATGTGGTAAAACTTTTACCAGATCAGAAGCATTCTTATGCCAGTGAATGATTTTTCTGTCCTTGCATCTTTTTAAATTCAAGCTAAGACAGAATACCAGTAGACTTAGACTGCAAGCGTACAGACTCCCATTGTTTTAAGTCACCAGTAACAGCAGAATTAAAAATTTAATGCAGAAACTAGGAATATTACAACTGCCTTTCCCTTACTGTCTCTCTTTCCTGGTCTTTTCCTTTGTAGTTATTTGCTCTTTCTCATTCATTTCTGGTGGAATGGGTAATTATGCTTTATAATAAAATATGCTTGAGAATACAAATACATAACCCTTCTATATAATTATAATCAGCAAATGCAATT
>NC_048237.1:6420862-6427954 GCF_002007445.2 Ailuropoda melanoleuca
GCCATGAAAATGTGTGTGAATACATTTGTTTAGCAATCCTAACATAGTGATCTTTAGACTTTGCCCAGAGACATCTTTTGAGGTTTCATATTATGGTAACTTACAAAATCATGAATGTAGAAAAAAATGATAGGAAAATAGGGGGTTTAAAATGATAGGGAATATGTTTATTTGGTTCCCTGATTAAAATTAAGTTTTGCACTTATGCAGAATATAGATATATTTGAATAGTTATATAAACACAAGTATAAGACAGAAGTTATTGGTATGACTAAGTAGAGAAAAGGCAGTGTGGATTTTTGTGCTGGTGGTGGTTAGCATTAATACGTGTGTAATGAATGAAATCTTATTCTCAAATCAGTTCAGTGGTACTTTCCATATACCTGGTATTTTATATAATATGCTAAAGGAAACATTTTTCTTGTAAAAAGGGAATTACAGAGAGAAAATTGGTAAATGTAATTAGTGAAAATTAATTTTGTGGGATGAATATTTTTTAAATATTCTTGTGGAAATTGATTAGACTAAAATTTTGAGGAGATTATCTTCCCCTCCATCATTTTTACTGCCACTTTTGGAAGAATCTAACAGTGCTACTTAGTTCTTTAGCTTGCTAAGACTTTTTTTTTTCCTCTTTACATCAACTACTTCACTAGTTGTATGTGCAAAGAGTTCTCTATCCAGAAAGTGTCAACATGAAAGTCTTCTTCCTACTGAGGAGTGCCTCCATTACTGAAGATCAGTTGGTACAGGTTATTATGCCCCCAGTAATAACAATTTGATCCTTTGTTAGACTTTTGTTCACTCCNTACTTCACTAGTTGTATGTTCAAAGAGTTCTCTATCCAGAAAGTGTCAACATGAAAGTCTTCTTCCTACTGAGGAGTGCCTCCATTACTGAATATCAGTTGGTAGAGGTTATGATGTCCCCAGTAATAACAGTTTGATCCTTTGTTAGACTTTTGTTCACTCCATTGTTAAATGAATCTCTGTTGAAAATTATGAAATCAAAACTACAGTACCTTAATAACAGAAGGAATGGGGTAAGGCAGTCTCTCACCTTCAAAGCATCAGGGGTGTGTCTTTTCAAAGTGAAAAATATAGCTTATCTAGTTAACACAAAGGGCAGCAAGTTCTTTTATAGTTGTGAAATGGAGTCAGCAAAGCGGTGCTTGTCAGGCAGATGCCANTTGTCAAGCAGATGCCAGAGTTCCAACTTCTATACTAGACAATCAAATATGTATCTACTGTGCATTAAAAAAGCTATTATTAAAGGATCCAACACACTATATCAAAAAGAGGCAAGTCCTCATCCCAAGTAAAGGAATTTTCTTTTTGCATTTCTTTCTGTACTTAGAGACTTCTCAACCAGAGTAGAGAAAAATAGGGGGAAAATAGTTCAAATTAACCCTTGAAGGATGAGGACAGTGAGAAAAGTCGATACCATTGCATAAAGGCTTAAAAGCATGATATTGTGTGTGACCTTTGTGTAAGGTGGGGCATTTCCACGCTAGAGATGAGAACAGGTGGACTTTTATATTCTGAACCCTAAATTTCCATTCCTTCTTGGTCCCTTTGTTGACATTATTTCACTAAATTGGCCCACAAAGTGTTCAGATCTTCTATTAGAGGGAGTTGGAACTTTTGTTTATTAATATGCATTCGGCAAGTACGCATAGTCCATCCCTCCTTTGCACAAAGTAGCTGATGTGTGTGATCCATGTGAGGCAGATGTGTGAAGGAATATATGCAGTCAACTGTGTTATTGAGTGTAAATTTTGAAGTTTTGAAGAAATTATATGAGTGTCTGTATCAGTTGCTTAGTAAGCTAGTAGTATAGATATATACAACTTAGGTCAAAGCAATGCTAAGATTCAGCTATAAAGTATGACACTTCTGTATCAGGATGTCACCCACTGAGCATATATATAATTTCTATTTTGAGTTTAAACTTAATCGAAAAGTCTGTGATGATGGAAATTTTTGTAATGNAATTTCTGTAATATAGAAACGGCCTTTTAAATATGGCTAGCCCTGTGGAAGGGCATTTTTATTTCATTTAATTTTGATTAATTTAAATATAAATATAAATAGATGCATGGGTCTAATGGCTATCTTACCGAATAGCACATCTTTAGAACATCAATAAGAAAAGATAAAGATCCACAAAGAGTTGTAAATATAGAATACCAAATGTATTGAAACAAATAGGACATATACTTATTTTCGAATAGAATTAAGGTGACACTTATATTTGCTTACTCATGCCCATGTGTGGTAATCTCATCAACAGTGCTGCCTAATAAGCATGGCTAAAGAAATTCTAAATATATTTGGCTAAAAGCGAGGCACACAAATTCATCGAACACAATTTTATTAGAAATCTTGAGACTTTATTGATCAATTGAAGGTAGGTCCTGATTTCAAGAAACAAATTATTCAGTGAAGAGCAAAACAAATCAACTAAGGTAAATACAGATGAAATAAGATCTCTATTACAGATCAAGGATGGTGCTCTGGAAGAACAAGAGTATTTAATTCCATGGTCAGGTAAAATAAACCGTTTTCTGGAGAGAGTGGTATTTGTGGTGAGCTTCCAAGGACGAGGAGAATAAAAGAAGTAAATGGCATACTAAAAAAACAGAGGTATGAAATAGCATATTATATTCATGGAAGTTTCAGAGTGATTGGAAAGTTACAGTTTAAAGTGATGCTAATAGGCAGTCTGGTACCAGGACAAGAAGGGTCCTTGATGTTATGCCTAGAAATTTGAAACTTATTCTGTGGAGCCCACAGATATTTTGATGGTAAAGCAACATGATTTCATCTATGCCTTAGGAAGCAAACGCCATGACAATGTATGGGGTGACTGCTAGGGTAAGAAATTAGAGGCAGGAAAACCAGTGCAGAAGCTACTAACTATAATCCAAGCAGAAGATACTAGTAGGCTGAATCAGGGTAGTAACTTAGAAGGAATGTAAACATTATCTTTGGGGGACAGTGCAGAGTTTGGAGTTGATTATTTAAGTTAAACATCTTCAGGAGCGGGAGAGGTCAAACATAGTTCATAGCCATCTCATTTCAAGGCCTGGCATAAAAGGTGATGTCCTTAAGGGAAGGTTTGGTTTTAGTTCGCTTACTTCTTTGTTTTGCTTCTTTTTTATTTTTTGGTTTCTTTAATTGGTGGGATTCTGATATTTTTGCAAACTCAGTGCAGAAACTGAGCATTAAGGAAGAAGGACATGAGTTAAAGAGACATACAATTCACAAAGTAGAACTCCAATTATAGTTATATTTTTAAGAAAAACATTATGGAGGTAAAGCAAATTAAGTCGAAAAATACAAACAATACAGAGGTGTAAAGCAAAATGAAAAGCAAAATTAAGCTCACCTGTACCTTTTCCACCATCTTGCCTATGAGGATTTCCACTGTGGATCATTTGCAGTTTTTACTACCTTAACTTTTTCTATATTAATATAAACATATGTATACATTTGTAAATGGCAACAATTTCTCTTCACTGTGTAATTGTATGCAGAACTATCAATAATGCATACGTAACAGCATTACTGAATTACATACCTGCATTTAATGCTACAGTTCTTCGGGTATATTTATTTATACAAATAGAATGAAATTCAGTCAAAGAAGCCATTTATCAACTTATCAGATACCTCTTCTGTGTCAGCATGTATAGATCTAGGTCATTATTTTCAATGGTTTGTAGGGTATTCCACAGCATGGATGTATCACTATTTACCTGTTCTCTTTGTAGTGCACATTTAGTACCTTAGTATCTTTAAGGATGTATTCCTTGTTCTAAAACAAGAGTCCTACTGGGAAATACATAAATTAGGCAACATTCAAATGTCCACATGCAAATAAAAATTCTATTTGCAGCTACTTGTAGGTTTAGAAGCTNGTCATTATTTTCAATGGTTTGTAGGGTATTCCACAGCATGGATGTATCACTATTTACCTGTTCTCTTTGTAGTGCACATTTAGTACCTTAGTATCTTTAAGGATGTATTCCTTGTTCTAAAACAAGAGTCCTACTGGGAAATACATAAATTAGGCAACATTCAAATGTCAACATGCAACTAAAAATTCTATTTGCGGCTCCTTGTAGGTTTTCGGAGCTCTCCTGAAACAACAGAGACAATGATAGAAGTGATCAGATATAAAATTTTTAAAAGTATTTAAAAATTTGCTTTGTATTATTTCCCAGTAAAGATACAATCTCATTTTTAATTATTCAAAAGTCATGTTATATATGCATGTGGTTTTAAGTTTTGTATTTATTCATTCACGTAGCTTCCAGGCAACACCCACACACACCACATATACGTGTTCACACAAACTTCAGTCTCTTTACAATATATCATTTAAAAGTGATATGTTTTGTTTGAGGTTCGGTCAATGAAAAATCCACCCAATTGCAGTTCAGAGAATTTCCATTTGAAAAGAGGTGAACACGATTTTCACCCTGTGAATATTCAGAAATTGAATCTCAGAAAGAAATTTACTCCCAGGAAACATTGTTTTTATACGGAAAATGAGGACCTAGGAAGTGGCAATTTTCAGGATGATGCAAATCGACAAACACAACTAGAAATATATTATAGCTTAGTGGGAATTGCAAAGAACTTTCTACTTGTGTAAATGTAATTCTTCCCTGGCAGGGAATTGACACTGCAGTTTCTCTTTAGCTTCATTCAATTTAATTCAAATCTGTAATTACCACTTCCCATTTAAAAAAAAAATAATCTGTTCTTCTGAAGGTAGAAAGATGAAACTACAATCAACTAATTATCAATATTTTGGAAGCCATATCTGTAAATTATATAAATCCAAATAGTTCTCTGACAATCCTGTGATCCTGTGTCTCAAATTGCTGAAGACAGAGACTGATGCAATTATTTGCTCGTATTTGAGATCCCTAAATGTTGGAGTCAGAGATAAGCAAGTCATAATTTTTTCATACAGGAATTAAAACTTAAAAAAACAAAACAGACCACCTATCTCATGGGATCTTCATCTGCCTTAATATACTGGGCTGCACGCATGCCTTCCTATGTGACTATACAAGCATATCCACTCTAATGGCTTTAAAATGCCGTACTTTGCAAAAGATACAAGTGTAATTTGGCTAGCCATAGGGGATTCCACATCTCAGGGGTTTGGGGGGTTTTGTTTGTTTGTTTGTTTCTTAACTGCCAGATCCCTCTAGAAAGATCCTAGTAAGTCTCCCAATGGAACTTCTGTGCTGCTGTACTGATTGCTGATTTGAAGGTTTTAGCATATACTAAGTTAAAAAAATCCTTCACTTTTTGAATTGTAGCTTAAAAAAGTGAAAACCCAGAAATGCCCTGATCTAGAATCTCTTCAGCTTTAAGCTCGTGGGCACAGCTAGGAAAAAAAATGCAATTTTCTTACACAATTCCAATTAGAATATGAAAGCTTTCTGTTAGTTGTAAGACTCAATACATTTTACAGAGGTTTAACAGAAATTATATGACCTTCAGTGCCTAGCAATAAAACTAGCTAAATAAATTTTGGCATATTATGGAATGAAATATTAGGCAACTTGAAGAAGGAAGAGGAGGCAGCAAACAAAAAAAAATCTACATATGCCTTTGGGAATGAGCCCCCGATGTAGAAAAATACAGGGAGAGAAAAGGAGAGGTACGTGTATACTCGCACACGCGCGTGCACACACACACACACACACACACTCCGTTTTAAAAAGAAGATAATGACCACATTCAGATGTGCATGTACTTGCACACAAAAATGTGAGAAATTAAAACAAGAAAGCAACAGCAGTTGGTGCTGAGGAGAAATCTGTATGCATACTCAGAGAAGGCCTTCCTTTTCCTGGCCAATGATTTGGCGCTATTGTCTTTTTTATCTCATTCATGAATCGCTTGTCCAATCAAAATTTGGATTTTTAATAAAAACAACACATCTCTAGAGAGCTGGACGTTAATTGCTTCTTTTTTTTACATATTAAAGTAAATAAAGTATGTTATCATGATGATAGATTTATTCACTTCTCTTCTAAAAATAATATTTCTTAGTGATTTTTCAACCTATGGTTTATCCACTGTTGTTAAACTATCTTCCTTTGGTTTCTAAATCACTGCATCTTTCTTGTACCTTCTAATCCTTTATACTACTTTGACTTAACTTTTTATTTGATTTATATTTGTAATCCACAACGAAATGGAAATATTCATTCAGTAATAATTTACATTCTTTGTCTCTATCTGCCCAAACGTACACACACATGCACACCCACACAAACTCACATAATCCTGTGAAGTAGATAATATTACCCCCCAATTTGTGGATGAATAAAGTGAAGCTGAGAGGAAAGTCTGAGAGCACATAACATGTACTGAAGCGAAACGTGAACACAACTCAGTCTGATTTCAGAGACTATGTTTTCTCATAATACCACTCTGCACCTTCCTTTAATGATGGCATTTTTCAACATTCTTACTGTCATCATTTATAATTACCCTTAATGTCATCCATTCTTAAGATTCGAATGTCCACTTTTCTATGAATGACACTTAAAGCCATATCTTCAGTCGTGACATTTCCCATATATTGCAGCCTCACGGTGACAAGTGCACTGACTCTCAGTAGTCACAGAAATGTCCAGTCATTAAGCTAAAAATTATTTTGTCTTAACTGGAAATCATCCCAAATCATTTTCCCCCAACAATCCTGTAGCACTTATTACACAAATCTTCCCATTGCTCAGGCTAAATATTTTGAAACCTTTTTCTTTCCTAATCATTGTTCACTATAAAATTTAATTAATTATTGAGTTCTTTTTAAATTATTTTTTATTTTTTATAATAATTTTTTATTATGTTAATGTTAGTCACCATACAGTACATCCCAAGTTTTTGATGTAAAGTTCTATGATTCATTACTTGTTTATAACACCCAGTGCTCCATGCAATATGTGCCCTCCTTAATACCCATCACTGGCCTAACCCAATGCCCCACCCCCCTCCCCTCTAAAGCCCTCAGTTTGTTTCCCATAGTCCATAGTCTCTCATGGTTCAGAGGCAGCCC
>NC_048237.1:6428080-6428252 GCF_002007445.2 Ailuropoda melanoleuca
CCAAAAATGGGCAGAAGATATGAACAGACACTTTTCCAATGAAGATATACAAATGGCTAACAGACACATGAAAAAATGTTCAAAATCATTAGCCGTCAGAGAATTCAAATCAAAACCACATTGAGATACCACCTTATGCCAGTTAGAATGGCAAAAATTGACAAGGCGGGAA
>NC_048237.1:6428352-6439847 GCF_002007445.2 Ailuropoda melanoleuca
GGTTTTGTTTTTACATTGCTCATACGGAGATCACCAAAAAGCTAAGTAATAAGATTTCACTTCAGCAGTGCAAAGGATGGAAATAAAAGGCTTTTGAAGAAGAGTTGGGTGATCAATTTTGACAAGAGCTCCATACAAAAAATTAATGTAAAAACTGAAAATAGTTAACTGGACTTGAAATGAAGGAGATACCTGTGTTCTTTAAAAGAATAGCTTAAGGGGAGGTGCAGAAGTAGAAACAAGTTGAGTAAAAGAGTGGGGAATAAGCAGCTGTAGTCTGAGCTAGGAGAACAGTGGTTTCAAATCTGTCCATCTATCAGAATCACATGGGAGTTTACAAATAAAACACCCATGCCTGTGCTCTACTTTAGACCAATTGAATCAGAATTTCTGGGGCAGGGGATTGGGCACCAGTACGGTCCCAAAGCTCCCCATGTGATTCTAATATGTAGTTAGGTTTGAAAAACAGTGCATATGGCGTTCTTTTCAAGAACTTGGCTGTAGATGGAAAGAGAGGAAACTGAGAGAGGAAAGTAAGAGACTTGATTACACGAAATATGCGAGAGCCAACTGTGTATGAACAGAAGGTGAAAATACAAGAGGTTAGGATCAGCTTATGGAATAACTGGAAGTACAGAGATCAAGGTCACTGGTGGAGAAATCATCCCTAAAAAGAAAATGATGAACAGCTCATCCTCTGTGACTGGTAAAAAGCTGTGAAAGTGAGTAGAGTTATAATCCTGTTGTTTTTCTTTATGTGTTATATACGGATATCAGGATAAGAAATTGAGGGAATTTGATTGATAGCCACAATTTTCCCTAAGATTATATTCACCTTCTGCAATAGTGGCAATAAGGTAAGGGATTTGAACAGATTGGCAAAAATTTGGAATAATTTACATGGGAAAAAGTAACTGATCAAGTTAATTTTCAAGTAGTGCATACTGACCAGGTGAGAATTAAAGCATCATAATCTATATAAATACATGACATTTTTCCAATATCACTCAAATACCAGGATATAAGAGGAGTAAAGAGATTGGTTGGAGAGATCCAATACTTGACAATATCAGGGAAAATATGACACAAGGATAAGAGTTTTAAACATTGAGAATACTTGTATGAAGTTGCTTCAAATAGACCATTGTTTTAATAGATGAAATGCTAAAGTTTCAAATTTGAATTTTTTTATGAAGATTTTATTTATTTGAGAGAGACAGAGACAGAACACTAGCAGGGGAGTGGGGTAGAGGAAGAGGGAGAATCAGGCTTTCTGCTCAGAACTCGATCCCAGGACCCCAGGATCATGACCTAAGCCGAAGGCAGATGCTTAACTGACTGAGCCACTCAGGGGCCCCTGAATTGGTTTTGTATGAAGTAATATCCAAGAATGGCCATGAACAGTATAAACCAAGAGACTGGTTCTCTCTCATGAAGTATGGGGAAAATATAAGTGAAAGTATTTGAAATCATTTATGTTTATCAACCTAAATATTATCCATGATAAAAGCAGTATTTAGATTGGAAAGAGGTAGTAAATATCCAATTAAGGAGACAGGGAGAGGGAAGGAATGAGAGAGGGAGAGGAATGAAGAAGGAAGGAAAGGAGCAGAGAGGGAGAGAGGGGGAGAAGGAGAAAGGCAGAGGGAGGGAGGGAGATGAGAGAATAGGGATAACCCTAGTCCATGGTTTCTTAGCAAATCCCTTCCTTTGTTTTTCTCAGTTCTTAGTTATGACTCTTTGTCCTCTTCCCTCCTCTCAAATGTCAGTGTTTCCTGAGCTTTTGCTCTTGGCCCTTCTCTGCTTTCTTTATAAGAGTCCCAGTGATTCCCTTCCCTTTGCAGTGTTCCATTATTATAAATATGTTTCTGTAATCCACATTTTATGTCTAGACTTGCNGTTTCTGTAATCCACATTTTATATCTAGACTTGTGCTCTGTAGCTTCAGATTCATAGTCAAATGTCTACTAAGTACTTCCAGCTGGGCGTCCCAGAGCCCATTCAAATCCAGTGTTGCTTTCTAACACCAGCTCCTTCACCTAAACTACTCTTCCCCTAGTGCCAAGACTCTCAACCCTGACTCCCATGAGAATCACCTGGGGAAATTTAAGATTCTGGAACGCACTTTTGCAGATGTTGATTTAATCAATCTGGATGCTACCTGTGTACTGTAGGAGTAAAAAACAATGTTTCAGGTGCCTCTAATATTCAGTTGAGGTTAAGAGGTACCGTAATGATTGCAATATCAAGGTTCTAAAGTCTAACTTCATATTAGAATTGGCAGGGGAGCGATTTTTAAATACCATTCTAGACCCAACCCCTTAGCAATTGAATAAAAATCCCTGATGTTGTATCTCAGGCATTAGTAATTTTTTTTTAATTGAAGTATAGTTGACACACAATGTTATATTCATTTCAAGGCATTAGTATTTTTAGAAGGTCCCCAGATGATGTTCATGGGTAGCCAAGATTGAGAACCATTGCTGTACTTGTTCCAATCGCAGTGAATGACTATTAAGTTAATAACTTGTACTCATTCAGGCCTGGGAGTCATGATAAACCCTGAATTAATCCCCATGTTCCTCTCATTCTACAGTCATTATAAACCAAGTCTTGTGCATTCTACCTTTGTAAAAGATTCCTTAAAAACATCTCGTCTTGAGTGTCTAATAGCCATTTTATGTTTAACATGTATAAAACCAAATTTTTGATAATTGCCAGTCAAAACTAAGCTTGCAAAGTTCAGAAGATCATTTTGATATTACTCTTCCTGAAATGGTACTATAGGAAAAAAAAATCAATATTGTTAATTTGATTGAAGTTAACTTATTTGAATGATAGGGATTTAAAAAATCTGGTGGGGTAAAATTTTTCTTTGAATTTTGTATATCTTTTTTCCCTTAGGATAAATCATTACATAATATTTAAGATTCTAGTATCTTGAGTATACTTATATAGAATGACAGAACAAGAAATTTATATAACTTGTTTTTGAAAGGAAAGAGCCTCTAAATCATTGCTTCATCTCTTTGTCATGAGTCAGGCACAGAAATTTTAAGTGCCAATGAATTGCCAAAGGAAATTTGATTCATAATAAGATGCAGGAAGAACTAGTATTGTGGGTTTGAGCTTCCTTGAACTTGAGGTGTTTTCCTGCCTGCTTGCTATCATTTTTTAAAATATTTTAAGCTTAGAGCAATCATAAAAGTTATAGTGCCCTCTTTGCCATTAATATTGACCCGTATAATTTCTGGATATGAGACTGCTTTGTTTAAAGAAAAATGAGTACTACCCCAATGTGGGCTTCTAACACAGCTTTTCAATACCTTTATGCCTGAGTCAATGAATTCAGTCTGCTGTGATAATATTGTAGCCGTGACATAGACCAGCCACTGCAAGGAAAAAATGAATTGTTAATAAAAGAAATATGTACATATTTGTGCAACTACCAGGATCTATCACATCCAATGTTTATTTGGCAGTTGTTAATATATAATATTTCCATTGCTTGCTCTTCCATAAATTTGTAAATAGGCAAAGGCAGGGAAAAAATAAAAGTATTCTTCCAGTCACAAAGTGGCTAACAAGGCCTAATCAATATTACCTTTACTTTTTCCCCATAATTCTATATGTTTAGCTTTTGGAAATCTGTCTTTTAAGTATGCTATTTTTCTTAATTTGGAGTTAATCAACTAAAATAGGTTCATCCCTTTCATTTCATCAGGACCACAAAGTGACTGGGAGCCTGAGTTCTAATGAGGCAGCCATTCCAAACACGTACAGACAAAGCGGTTGTTTCCCTGGCAACGAGCACCATGAAAAAGCTCTTAGAATAGTTATTCCCACCCTTACACATGAGTCCTTTTCATTTCAGTAAAGCTTCCTGTCAGAATGCATTCATCAATGTAATTTACCAACGAAGTTTGAGAGATTAAATCCCTCTCCCCACAAGAATTAAAAAATAAAAACTGCAACTGAAAATCAGCAGCTATGCTGGAATTGTACTTGTGTTGCCAAATGATGCTTCAAAGGAAGTAAAGGACATCATAAAATTCCTGTATTCAGTTAACATCACTTTGAACGTGAGATTAATTTTCATTTGATTTTTATCTGAGGACATAGAAGGTAGATGTATCAGGAGGAGGGGTAAATGCATTTAATCACTACCTCTAAAAGTATTATGATTCAAAAGCAATTTTCATTCAATAGTAAAAGTTCATAAAAAACCACTATATGTATCAAATTAAGATTTATGGTATTCTTCATAAGGATTAAACCTTTTTTAGGGATGTTTACCAAGAAAAGCAAATTCTGAAAACATGATGTTATCTGGTCAACTGATGGAATTAAGTAAAAGGTTTCTGAATGAGGTACTTGAACCTACTTTCCATCTTTGTTCACAATATAAAAAGGCACACGAAACACAGCATCTTGTGTTATATGGCATTTCAAACGAGAAAAAAAACACATCGGGAAATAAGGGGAGTTCATTTGAAAGAATTGCCCATAAATAAAACAATTGCAACACTTTATTTGGCTTTCTTACTAGAAATCAAATTCCTTGAGTTTAAAATACACCCACCATATGTAATACAAAATGAGAATAACATGCTTTCATCATTTCTCAAAATGTTAGCACCCAACAGATGCAGACACAGTTTCCATGCTAGCGATCTACCCGGGTCTCTTCATTGAGCATATATCTATGCCTGTTTTTCAGCCAGCATGCTACAGCAAGGGAACATTCATGTTGCCCAGGGCTGTTTCTTTAAACAGTATCAAAATTACTTTTACAGTAGATTAGATTGTGTTTTAGTGTTGAGAAAGTTTATCTTGCCTTTCTTTTTGACCCATGACATACTTAGCCTTATAATAGCATTATGAGGTCAAAGCTACCATTGCAAAATAAAACAAACACACCTGATTTCTTAAGAGGTAAGAAGAGAAATTTACATCGACAGGGAAAGCGGGGCATTCTCACTATTTGTTTCACCTGAAGATTGAAAAGGAAATTCATTTCGGTTTGTAACATTGCATGGATTGCTCCAGACACAAAATGAATCAGGTCTCCTGTTGGATTTTGTGGGTGGTATTTCTTCTCTTCCCTAGTGAAATAATTCTTCGCTTATGGCTGTGGCATGCAAACTCAAATATTGTCTTTCTCAGAGTGGTTTTGAAAAGTGGGTTCCCATTTTACTGTTATTTGGGCATAATAAAATCACAAATTTCATTAAGCATCAAAAAGAATAGAATAAAATAACNCATAATAAAATCACAAATTTCATTAAGCATCAAAAAGAATAGAATAACTGTAAAAGAAGTGACAATTTAGGATACAATAGATGAGAATTTTATTCAATGAATATTCATCAATTACTTAGAATTTGCATATTATGTACAGGCAACAGGAAAAAAAATGTAGTCTGTGTGTTTAAACCTCAAAATATTTCTTCCTGCTGCTTTTCTTTTCAGCATAGGAAAGCATCCACGTTATAAAATATAGAACACATACTTTTAAATATTCAAATCTGTACTCTAATCTAACCAATCTGTATCTGTAATTTATATTAGTTATCAACCTTTTTAAAAAGATAAAGCACAGGGATTTTGTTTATTATATTTTTTAAAAAATGGACGTACATAATTTTATGCCTACAAGACAATCCATAATTCAAGTACTTCCATGCAAAAAAGTACCATAATACACAGTTCTCTATAATTAAACCTACAGTGCAAAACCTCAGCTGAAAATTACTTATAAAACTTCCAATTACAGTTTTACTAGTTTAGGTATTTTCTTCACAGTTGAGAAATATAATGCAAATAAAAATTGAGTGTGCTTCTCTGCCTCCAACTACAACATAAAGTTGATCTTCCATGTCATGTTTCTTAAAAGCAACTCTAAAATAAGTTTCCTCCAGATCCTCTAAATTATTCTCTTTCCCTAATGGCTTGTTGTATTGTTCCCCAGCAGAATGACTAGAAAAGCCCTACTGCACTTAATCTAATTAGGGATTTTCAGAGAAACCGAGGTTGCATAGTTCTCATTAACTGACTAAAAAACTGTACCATCTCCAGAGGTTACAGAAACAAAAAAACAAAAAGAGAGAGAAAGAGAGAAAAAAAAAAAAAAAAAAAAAAAAAAAGGATGATTCCTTTTAAAGTTCCAGAAATGAGTGTAAGTGTTCATATTCTGGTACATTAACAGTTTGTTCCAGTACATTGATATTTTATGTGGAAGCCCTACTCTGCAATTAATATGCCTGATGCAAATTGAAAAACCCATAATCCATCCTTCTCTGTTGGAATGTAAGAGTATATTATTATTGAGAAGCTACAGGATACCAGAACCATTTTTTAAACTTGAGTGCTCATTACCTTAAATCTGCATATAAAACAGTTTTGCATTCAGATGAGGTAATACATAATGGAATATATTGTGGTGCATATAAAAAAGTGCTCGAAATAAAAACGACCTGTGGGCTTCCTTTGTAGAAGAAATTTATGCCCTTCCAGGCATTAGGGATTAATGATAGCTAACAGTGAAAGAGGAGGAATGAACATTAAAATACTGTGCCTAACTTTCCTGACTACCCCAAGGCTACAGGACAAACAGAATCGTCTAAATTTTCTTGAAGGTAAGGACTAGGTATTTATCATTAAGCAAATATGGTATTTGGGGATTGCATCTGATTTTGTCACATTAGTATTCAGAATATTTCTTATAGCTTTAAAGGAGAAAAGACAATATTAATGGAAGTAAGAGAAGAAAGAAACAAAAAGATATCCTTTGTTTATAATAGCTCAGAGAATCTCTTTCCTTGTATCTTGTTTCCAAAATTACACATGGTCATTCACAGGACATATAATTCCGCTGTTGTCATTTGTGATGAACAAAATCCAAGATTTTAATGAAAGTTTTATTGTAATTATTTTAAAGGGAAGAGATTCAAATGTAATAGGTTCTCGAAAATTGAAATATCTCATGAATACAGGTTTATTTCATGGATCTCTCCTAAATCTATTCAATCCACTTGATTCCTATTCATTTTAATTCATTTAAAACTCGTTCAGTTTATTTACTACCTGAGATCTGAGCCTCCATTAGCATTTTAGCACTTGCATGGATCCTTCTTAGTTCTCTTCCTATCTGTTGTTTAGGATGTAATGCTTTCTACTGGCAGTTACCTAAAATTTTTTATTTTACTTACCTAGTGAAAAGATTCTTAAGGCAAGAAGCTGTGTGATATGGCCTGTATCTTCCAAAAAAGCAGAAAGACAGAAAAATTTTCCTTTCTTCCCTTCTAAGTTATTTGGCTGGTCTAATTATTAAATGGAAGTAAGATTAACAGGAAAAAACATTTTGTATGTACATGAGCCTCATAAAAATATGACACCCAATAGGCAGTCAGGTAATTGAGGCTTACATAACATCCTGAGTTTAGGAAAGAGGTAGGGGTCTAAGAATAGAAAGGGGAGGAAGGCCATTCACAGGAAGGTAAGAGGAGATGGTTGGAAAACAAAGGTTGCTCTCTTCAGATAAGTTGCTTATGTAAAAAGGAATCTCTGGCAACAGCTGTTTTCCTGGTACAGGACCCTTTTCCAGTTTAAGTTTAGGCATTTCTAGGGGGTGGGGTGGGGGCAGATAAAGAGCTTTTCCTGAATCTGCTGGATTTTTGATTGCCTTTAGCTCAAAATAATGCTCATGCCAAGGTAGCCTATGATGAGGTGACAAATTCTGCTCCTCTTCAGTCCTGCCTTTGAAACTTCAAATAAGTTTCAGAGTACAGAAGCTAAATTGAGAGATTGCTCCATATCTCATTAGGCCGGTCTGTGTTGACAAATAGGTCGGTTCAGTTAAACAGTTGTGTTTCATTTCAGAAGGAAGTGATCCCACTGGTCTCCCAAAGTTAGGCCTATATTGTATAAGCAGTCAGGTAATTAATAAGTGGCATTTCTATGGAAATAAAAGTAACACAAAGGGTAATGATTGGGGCAAATTTAAACCCAGTGACTGAGTCCTGAAGGCTGCCAGTCAAGATTTCTAGACATCATGCTCAAAGCTTCTTCAAATAGAGTGAGGGCAGGCAGTGGCAATATGACAGATTTTTCTAGTCCACAGTTTGAATGTCCCTGATGATGTCTTTGGGTACACTGGTAAACTTTCTGAGTGAACCAAAGAAGATTGTGTGAACATAAGTTATTGTGTCATTTCTCTAAAGTTTATATCAAGTTGTTAGCTTCAGTTTGCAGTGTTTCAGGAAAAAAAGGCAGTTTTAGTTCTCAGTGATTCCAAGTCAAAAGGATGGGGGGAAATTGGGAACATTAGTTTGAAGTGTCATAGCCAGATATTGGAGAAAACTGGAAGAATTCAGGATCCAGCTGGGTTACAGGTAAACAGCAAAACCTCAAAGCCAGTAACAGCACTAGATTCTAATATCTATAAGATGTGTGGCTGACACATAATTTTTCTCACTAAAATCACCTTCATTTTGACCAGAAATAGCCAAATTAACACTACTTTGCTTATAAAATAAATCTAGTTTTGATAAACTAGTCCTAATTATTTACATACAGGTAGCGAGAATAGTGAATGGCCAGATAGACTCAAAGTTTCCTTTGCTGGAACTTTTTCACAAGGAATCTCAGATTGAAGGCCAGGAAGCCAAGCCAAGGTCTTGCTATCAGACTTCACCTGCAATACCCATAGATTTGTGTGAATTCCTCTCTTCAAGGTCCCAAATATATCCCAAGGTTCTTACACCTGCCAGAAAGTGACCTTTCCTACTCACCTGGCCAGGTTGCCAGAAACTCTATAGGCAAGGGACTTTACTGGCTCCATAAAGTCAACCTTAGTTATCTAAAGTTGTCTGGCATATCTGATTCTATGCTCATCTCTCTCAAATATTAAATTCCAGTCAAAGCTTTCATAATATAACCATTGTTTCCAATTTTATCATGTTATAAGGAGAACAGACTCTTATTGAAATGCAAATAAATATATTGCCATGAAGTAAGAATATTTACTTACTAAGATTTTCAAATTCTGGAGGGATCAGGTAGGGAGATAAGTAATTATTTCAACTTTGTTTACAAAGGTACACTTAACCAAGTCTCTAAAACATAGGTAGGTTAAGAGAAAAAGTTTTCTTAAATTCAGAAAAGCAAAATGTTAAAAATCAACAACGTTTCAAACAAAAAAAGGTCATAAAAATTATAACTATCTTATCAGTTCATTCATTCCCATTAATTCATTCTTTTTCATTTTCTTTTTAAAGATTGTATTTATTTTGAGAGAGAGAGAGCGCACATGCGTGCGTGTGCACATGAGATTGGGGGGAGGAACAGAAGGAGAGAATCTCAAGTAGACTCCACTCTGAGTGTGGGGCCTGACGGGAGGCTCAGNTAAAACATAGGTAGGTTAAGAGAAAAAGTTTTCTTAAATTCAGAAAAGCAAAATGTTAAAAATCAACAATGTTTCAAACAAAAAAAGGTCATAAAAATTATAACCATCTTATCAGTTCATTCATTCCCATTAATTCATTCTTTGTCATTTTCTTTTTAAAGATTGTATTTATTTTGAGAGAGCGCACATGCGTGCGTGTGCACATGAGAGTGGGGGGTGGAACAGAAGGAAAGAATCTCAAGTAGACTACACTCTGAGTGTGGGGCCTGACGTGAGGCTCGATCCCATGACCCATGAGATCATGATGTGAGCCAAAATCAAGAATTGGCTGCTCAACCGACTGAGCCACACGGGCACCTCTCATTCTTGTTCTAGAATCCAATTTTTTCATTAGTTCTGAAAAATCCTTACCTAGTTTAGTTTTATGATCTTAAAGTTATCAGAAACCTGTGCTTGCCAGAGCCCTTTCCATGAATACCCCTGAATGAAGCACTTTCACAAGAATACTTTTGCATGGGCATCAGAGTAACCAATAATTGTAAACATGACAAGATACTTTAAAATGTCAATTGTTAAAGACCAGGTGATGCTTTTTTTTTTAAGGCTTTATTTATTTATTTGACAGAGATAGAGACAGCCAGCGAGAGAGGGAACACAAGCAGGGGGAGTGGGAGAGGAAGAAGCAGGTTCATAGAGGAGGAGCCTGATGTGGGGCTCGATCCCATAATGCAGGATCACGCCCTGAGCCTAAGGCAGACGCTTAACCGCTGTGCCACCCAGGCGCCCCCAGGTGATGCATTTGACATGATAATGCAACTGACAAAAAAAATGTGGTTACTTCTGTGACATACCATATTTTAAGAAAACTAGAAATACAAGTTTTAACTTTATACCGGGACATAACAGAATTTTAGGAATTTCATACAATTTCTAAAACGCATACATCCCTGTAAAATACGACATAAAAAAAGGCTTAGCATTACTTCTTATTTGACAATGCTTCCCATGTAATTTAACATATTAAGCAAGCCTAGTGTAACATCTTCCTTCTTATGAAGAGAAAACACACATCTTTTGCTATGTCCCATGGACCCTTGGAAAATTTCAAAGTTGGTTGAAGGTTAAAAAAAAGACTTCATTTAGACATTTAGAATTTAATTCTGGGAAGTTTATAAAGTATATTGAAAGATTTGGAGACTTGAGGCCATTCATAGTAAGGAGAGAGGAAATATTTAGAAAACGAAGATTGCTCTGTAATATAAAAACTTCGTTAGGTAAAAGGGACAATGTGGTAATAGCTCTCTTCCTAGTACAGGCCCCTTTTACAATGTTAATATAGGTAGTTGAAGGAGGAGGCAAAGCCCTTTTCCTGAACCTGCTGGGTTTTGATAGTCTTTAGCTCAAAATAAAGCTCATGCTAAAGTGACATATTTAGGGGTAAAAATGCTCCTGTCCCTCCAAGCAATAACATTGATCCGCATGATTCGCACAATAAATTTTCANTGTTGAAAAAAATAGTTTTATTTTAATCCATTTTGAAATACAAATTTTATATCCAGAACAAAAAAAGGAATATTAAGTGCCTCCATATTAAAACACTGAGGAGTATGATATTGGCAGGGAGCAAGAATCCATGTCCCTTCAAATGTCCTTCCTTCTAGCTGGACTAAGAATCAAATCGACATCAGACAGATTAACAGGAGAAAATCAAGTTTCACAGTGCATGATGTAGTAAAGACAATAGGGTTCGAAGCTGACAGGAAAAAAAGAATTCTTGAAACGTCTTTGGTGCAAGAAGGTGATTTTATTAAAGCACGGGGACAGGACTCATGGGCAGAAAGAGCTGCACCGGGGTCATGAGTAGTGGTCCATTCTATACTTTCAAGTTGGGAGGGGGTTAGGGATAGTGTAAGTCTCAAAGGAATTTTGGAAGCAAGGTTTCCAGGACCTTGAGGGGGCTAACTATTGTGGGGAAAGTTCATTTATTACTGTCTAATAAAATCTTAGTCATGAGACCCTTCAGATGTTTATCGGTGGGCCCTATGCTTGGGGGATGATTACCAACACGTATCTTGTGGGTTTAGAGATA
>NC_048237.1:6440010-6441553 GCF_002007445.2 Ailuropoda melanoleuca
TTTTTTATTCTAGAGTGATGCCACTATCAGGAAAAAAATTAAAATGCATACTAGATTTTATGAGAAAAACATGTATTTGTATAGTTTAGATCAGCATATAATTTCACACTGACTTGGAAAGGCAATACTTTATATCATGTGAATACACAAGCCCACAACTAACTTTGGCTCCAATAAAATAGATTTGGGTCATTCACATATTTTCTCCCTAGCGCAAATGTTTAGAGAGGGCTCAAGAGATCTTTTATGTGAAATTTCTTTTGATAAACTAAAGTTCATTGTCTTCAAACTAACGTAATTATTACTCAAAAAATTCTTTGGGAAGAAAGTGAAAATAAGAATGTAAAAATTGAGGGGAAAAAGGAATAAGGCCTGGGAGAAGAGAGGTTCTCCCACAGATCAAGTTCATTGCATATGTATGTGTAATCAGGAATAAAATTGACTGCTATGTGATTTGATTCATGCTAAAATGACTCTCAATATGAAAAATATCTCTTTTAATAGCCTTTATAGTGTTTGACATTTTCACCATTAAAACAGAACCTTTGGTTTAAGATACTGCATCTATGACATCTTTGTTACATAAAGAGTAAAATTAAAGGAGGAAGGTAGATAATATAACAACTCTGCAGACTTTTGCAGACGATTGAGGAGGGAGGGAAAGGGAACTGGAAAAAAACTGTCCTGAATTACAGCTAAGTATTTTAGTTTAGACATAGAGTATTCGGAATGTAAATAACATTACCTATGATGCCAAGGGAAGTTGCGGAATTGCCTTCCCATGACAATTTTTAAGAATAGTACAGTTTCACAGCTGGCTAAGGTGGTAAGGATAGAGATGTGGACAAGATAAAAATCCTTAATGACAAATCCAAACACTATATAGTTCTTTCTAGCTGGTATGGTTCTTTTTTCATACAGATAATCACTTTGTATATTTCATTAGTTTTCAAAATCTCTGTGAATGTCATGAGTATAGTTTAAAGGCAAGGAATGCTTTCTGTAACCTCATAAAAGTAGTTTACAGCAACCGGGGAACTGGCACCAAAATGGAATAACTTTTACCCTTTTATTATTAAAAGTATACACACACGTACACACACATACGCATATAAAATTCACTGGAATAGAATGCAAATAAATACGGGAGGGGACTTCAAATAGTGATCAGCTGTTCTTTCTGTCCACTGAGAACAAGAGAGTAGGAATGTTTTCCCTTTACAACAGGAACAGTTTACATTGAGACTTTCAGTATATTATTTTGATGGTTAAGGTTGTTAGACCTTGTAATATGTGACTGTGGGATGTTTGGAAGCTTCCTTTGGATATGTTCTATGTTTAAGTAATTTTCTCTTTTTGATGTGACTCATCAGAAGCTCTTGAAATAGAGGACTATTTAAATAAGATCTCTCAGGCTCACTTCCAACACAATTATTTTTTGATAAATAAAATTGAAAGTAGTTTATTTATTTATTTTTTTTTTTAAAGATTTTATTTATTTATGCGACAGAGATAGAGACAGCCAGCGAGAGAGGGAACACAA
>NC_048237.1:6441653-6446747 GCF_002007445.2 Ailuropoda melanoleuca
ACCTACCTCTTTAAAGGCCTTATCTTCAAATAGTCACATGAGAATTAGGACTTCAACATATGAATTTGGAGGGGGGAGCCCTAACCAGTCCATAGCAACAAAGATACAACTTTATTTTTTTTTTAAGGATATAACCTTTTTTTAATTTCCTAGGTGTCCCCCAGATAAAGGGAGAATATGGATAGCAGGCTTGTTTCTTATCCCTTATTCCTAAATGTTTCAAAATCCTGTAGAATAGAGGCACTTCAAAAGGACAACTAGAAGTGATAAACATACAGATAGGCTAAATCTTCTCAAAGGTTATATTAAAACAGGAAAGAATGTTTACCACCAGAGAATTCTGGGGTGATATAAAATACTTCATTTATAATCAAACCTGAATTTATATGTAGTAAAATAAAAAATTCATTTTTTGAGAGCTACCAAAATATCTCTTCCTCTAAAAACAAACGTATTCCTAACAGTAATTCCTTGGTAGTAAAGTGTTCACCATTTTAATTATAGCTTTGAATTGAGCAAATCTTAAGAAACCCATGTCATAATATAGACCATAACACAAAATGTGGATTCACAAAGTAACCCATTTAACTTTTATACCATGATAAAGTCATTAGTTTTCCAAGTCATTTCTATAGTTACAACAGATATGTTTAATCAGGTATTCAAAATCTTAGGTTATCAAGTAGTTAGCTGCCATTTTGGAAACACAGAAATTAGAGCTGCAAAACCAATTCTCACACAGATAAATTTTAATAGGTATTGTAAAGTAGATCAGCCACAAACATGGAGTGGGAGCATTCAGTGAATGCCTCTGATAGAATTCTTAAGAAAACAAACTGTAATGGGCATGCTGGTTTCCTAACCCATGGGCCAATTTCTTTGTTAACAAGACCCTAACTTCATTCAGATGTATGCATAGTCCCTGTGACTTGGGAAGGGCTGACCTTATTTCCTAGATTGAGAATTGAATCTAGTTCCTCTAAGGCAATCCTGGCAATTCCTTTCCATTGCTCATGATAATTTCAGAAATCAGACCTAAGTCAATCAGTACGTGAATTTGTCTGATTGCTATCCAGGGATAAGTAGATAGTTTAATTTATCTCAATTATATTGAAGCAAAGGACTTCTTCATAAAAGAGTAATACCCCTTACCTTTTATTCACTGGCTTTGAATGTGAAACCCTTTAGTACTCTTGACTTACTCATGGCAACTATTACCAGGGAAACCAGATGCAGGATGAAGCTGATGGGTGGATTGTAGGTAGAGAGCATAAAGAATGTGGTTTCTTGCTAGTATATGGGAACCATGAATTGACCAGAGCTGAAAACTTTACCTATTTACTTTTTAATATGTAATCTCTTCATTACTGAGGTCGGCTTTCTTTTACTTTCAGCTAAAAGCAAGATATTTAAGGTATGATGAAGAACCAAGGATGCAAATAAATGTGCCCAATAGAGAAGAGCAATAAAAATTTTCATTAGACCATGCAGGAATTTTACTAAATCCCTTAATTTTTGAGAAAATCTGGACTTGTTTTTTTTTTTTTCCCAAAGAAAATCCCATGAATCTGGAGGTTTTCCTATTTTTATACTTATTTTAATCTCCCAGGTTTGGAACTTAACTGTCTGCTTGTACTCTTTCCTGAACTTTCCTCAGTATACAACCATTGACAAATGGTGTGCATTTTCTCACCACAACATCTTTCCCAAATTATGTCCACTCTATTCTGTGCCATCACCATATTTCAGATATTTATTACTCCCTATCTCTTTTCATTCTAATTAGTCCTTTAAAACATGATAGGCTATTTGGTAATAATGCTCCAGAAGTGAAATATGAAATATCACACATGAACAGAGAGATGGTGAATGGAAAATAATAAAAAATCCAGAAACAGCTAAATACTAAATCTCAAATCAGTGAAGAAAAATGAGTTGCCATTTTGCAGGAAAATAATATGAGTGAATCCATACCTTTTATTGCTTATAAGATTATTTTCAATAGATTAAAACATTGTAGAAAAATTAAGCCATAGAGATTCTAGAAGAAAACATGGGAAATTTCCTTAATGACCTTGAAGGAGTTAAGGCCTATTTAATAACTAGAAGTCCAGAAGTCATATGATTAAAAATGGATAAATGTGAATACATTAAAAATAAACTTATTTTAAAAAACAGTATGGAAAAATAAAGTGAAACTACAAATGATCAATTGAGAAACAGTATTTACTCGTATACAGTATAATTTCCCTAATACATGAAGGGTTTCTAGAAGTATATGAGCAAAAGATTCACAACCCAAGAGAAAAATAGGCAAGCACATAAACAATTTATTGGTAAGTAAATTCTTTTAAACATTTGAAAGAATATTCACGTTCACTCAAAACAAGAAAACTTAATTAAAACTATAGTTTGATAGTAGTCTTCTACCTATCAGAATAATACATCATTTGATCAACTAAGCTTCTGCGAACATATAGAGAAACAGGTGTTCCTGTTCTGTGAATCCATGGTTGGACTATAAATTGGTATACATCTGTCTATTGGCAACTTGATAATATCTACCAAAGTAAGAAATGCACATATGCATTTCCAATTAATTGGACTTTAGGTAAGTTATCCTAAGTAAGTACTTACATGTGAAATGACTTATATGTAAATATATTCATGGCACAAAAAGATATATTGCAAAATTCTGGAAACAAAATCATCATTACAGTNAACTACAAATGATCAATTGAGAAACAGTATTTACTCATATACAGTATAATTTCCCTAATACATGAAGGGTTTCTAGAAGTATATGAGCAAAAGATTCACAACCCAAGAGAAAAATAGGCAAGCACATAAACAATTTATTGGTAAGTAAATTCTTTTAAACATTTGAAAGAATATTCACGTTCACTCAAAACAAGAAAACTTAATTAAAACTATAGTTTGATAGTAGTCTTCTACCTATCAGAATAATACATCATTTGATCAACTAAGCTTCTGCGAACATATAGAGAAACAGGTGTTCCTGTTCTGTGAATCCATGGTTGGACTATAAATTGGTATACATCTGTCTATTGGCAACTTGATAATATCTACCAAAGTAAGAAATGCACATATGCATTTCCAATTAATTGGACTTTAGGTAAGTTATCCTAAGTAAGTACTTACATGTGAAATGACTTATATGTAAATATATTCATGGCACAAAAAGATATATTGCAAAATTCTGGAAACAAAATCATCAGTACAGTATTACTTAAATAAATCACACTTCCCTTTGATGAAATATTCTGTAACTGTAAAAAGTAGTAATACTGTCCATTTGTATTAGTATGAAAACACTTCAAGAAATATTGTTAATGAAAACAGCAAGGTGCAGAAAGGACATATAATCTGCCAAAATAAGGGGGGTTGATAATTTATATTGCATATTTCTTATATNTTGATAATTTATATTGCACATTTCTTATATGTGCATAGAACTCTTAAGATACCAAGAACAACATTCACTTATGGTTAAGAGGTGACAACTTAGCAGATGAGAGCCCAGGATAAAATGGAGAGGTTTTTTTCTAATTTTGAATCATGTGAATATATCAGCTATTCAAAATATAATGTTCAGTTGTCCCCTATACTTACTAATATCCAAATTCTTTAGCCAGTTATTTTATAGCCCTTCATATTGTTCTACTAGTATTCTTCTTCATTGCCTATGCTAAACCACCTGCTCTTCAGACTCTTCAATGCCTTAAACTTACCTAGCATTTTTCTACCCATTTAACATTGCACAAATACTCCTTTCAATGTTCTGTCTATCCATTATCACCTATAGAAATCCTGCTTGTCTTTCATGACATATCAAAAAAGACAGCTCTTTCAAAAACCCTTCTCTGATCACCCAAGTAGAAATGATTTTTCCCTCATCAAACTCCCTAGTATACTTGTACTCTCTTCTACACATAAGATATATTCTTATACAAGAGGGCTATCTTCTTACTAGTTTTGACGGTCCTTAAGAAGGATGCTTTTTATCTATCCTTATTTTTCAAAGTATTGTATGAAGGGTGCCTATGCTAGACACCACATTTTCTTAAAAATTTTAGCTTAAAGAATAAAAAATAATTCAAAATGGAATAGTAAGTTGTTTTATCTTTATACATTAAGAAATAGCATCAACAGTATCTATACCAACAAACTAATTGATAGCTGAATAGATGATGAAAGAAGATGAGTTTCCATGGAAATGTTAATGGACTCTGGAGTCAAGTCTTAAGAAAAAAATAGAAAAAGAGGAAGAATCAGGGACAAGATTTGCCATCAGTCTTAAAACTGTCAAATTCAGGGGACCTCACTAAAGACCCAAGGAAACCCTGGCTTTTCTGGGAGCTATAGCTTATGTTAAATAATGAATTTGCAGGACATGCATCCTAGAATTTATTATTTTCTCCTGGAGAATATGCCAGTAATTTCCACAGAGAAAGAGTGCTCCAGATTATGGTCATTATTTGCAAGTCTACGTTTAATCCATTAGCAAATAATTGATACCTAGTACATTTTAAAATTAAAAAAATCTACAATGTACTCTGGAATTTCTTGATTCTGATAACTATACATGACATCTCCAATTAACTCACAAATGGTTTAGAAAGGAGAGTATGAGAGAAAGCTGACAGTACTTCAAAATG
Organism: Ailuropoda melanoleuca; assembly: GCF_002007445.2. Taxonomy (NCBI): domain Eukaryota; kingdom Metazoa; phylum Chordata; class Mammalia; order Carnivora; family Ursidae; genus Ailuropoda; species Ailuropoda melanoleuca. The sequence goes on from NC_048237.1 coordinate 6,446,333, forward strand.
TAATCAAAAGTGAATCTGAATAGGGGTACCTGGTGGCTCAGTTTGTTGAGCAACCAACTCTTGATTTCAGTTCAGGTCAGGATCTCAGGGTCCTGAGATTGAGCCCCAGGCACGCTCTGCACTTAGCAGGAAGTTTGCTCGAGATTCTCTCCCTCTGCCCCCCCCCCCCCCGCGCCTGCCCCGCCGCAGCTCTCGCACGCTCTCTCTCACCAAAATAAATACATCTTAAAAAAAAAAAGTGAATCTGGATGAAGAATGTATGGGAGTTCCTTCTACTGTTCTTACAACTTTTTATAAACTTAAAATTATACCAAAGTAAGAATTACACATGTACATGTACAACTAGGCAAAATGAATCTAAAATTCAGGGTTAAAATTTCATGTTAAAATTCAAGATAATTGCTATCTTTGATGG
>NC_048237.1:6446847-6451647 GCF_002007445.2 Ailuropoda melanoleuca
AAGGACATTAGTCATTCAATTAGGGCCCACCCTAATCCAATATGACTTCATCTTAACTTGATTACATCTGTTAACACCCTATTTCCAAATAAGGTCACATTCACAAGTACTGGGGTTAGGATTTCAACATAGCCTTTTGGAGATATATTTTAACCCATAACCAAAAAAAAATGCAATCAGAATGTTAGCTTATTAATGTATAAGAACAACTATGTTATATGAAATAAAATTCTTACTCCAGCATGACCAGTATATATTTTCCCCCAAAGACACACCTGTATGGGAAAACAAAATATAGTCACATGAGAGCTGGGTATATATTGTATCAAAAAAAAAATTAGATAACTAGACTATTTTATGCCATCAAGCTAAAATAAATGGGCACATGCATTTTAAGTCTTGCCAAGGGAATTGACAATTTCCATAGCTCAGACCTTCTCCATATTTCAGGACTTGGAATTACACTTGAAGAGAATGCAGATTTATACCTTAGGGGCTCATCTGCACCTCAGTTTTCATAGGTGACTAACTCTCCAGTGATTGACAGACTTTCTTTAGGTATGTTAATGAATTCAGTGGACACTACAAAACTTCTTGGCTTTAGATCCCTTAGTTTGCTTTAAAAAGCTTTAAGTCTCAGATGGCATTCTTCCTTCTCTTAGTTTTTGGAATTATGATTTTGCAGTTCTTCTCCTTGTTATACCCATGTGCTGGAAACCTGCCTCTCTATATAGCATATACATATATATTTTCATACAAATTGTCCCATTTGGAGAGACATGAAAGTATTCCTTTCTTTTTTTCCATTCTCTCTCTTTAACAATGATACACAACTCTGTACATATCTATATGTGTGTTAACTGTATATATATATTTATTATATATATAATATATATGTGTAACTATATATATATTTATATATTACATATATAATATATAGACCATTTATATATTATATATTTTTGTATCTATATAATATATATTTATATGCTTATATATTCTACATTTATATATTTTGTATCTGTATATAAAATATATATATAATCACTGTTATCATTTATTGAGAACATATTATGTGCCCTGATATATATGATATACTTTGCATTCATTGTACTGTTTAATTCTTAAGATCTCAATGGGATAATTATTATCATTTCTTTTTCAAAGGTAAGGAAACCAGGGCTAATATTGCTGCTCTACATTGCTCATTTTTGTCATAGCAGGCATAAAAGAAATTAAAATTCATAGTTTTTCCACAATTTCAAAGGTTTTGCATCATGTTACTTCCCTTTCAGCAACCTGCATTATTCCCAACTTTCTTTACCTCACCACCTGGGAGTTTGGACCTCCATGCCTTTGTCTTTGCTTCTCCCATATGTAAAATGTCTCATTTCGACATATCTAACTCCTGGTTATTTTTTAAGGTAAAGTGAAAATATCAACTTTTCTAAGAAGTTTTTAGAAATAAGTTGAAATTAATAACCCGTTCTGTACTCACTTAGCCCTTTGTTTGTAATAATATTAAGCATCCTATTATCCCANTATTGAGAACATATTATGTGCCCTGATATATATGATATACTTTGCATTCATTGTACTGTTTAATTCTTAAGATCTCAATGGGATAATTATTATCATTTCTTTTTCAAAGGTAAGGAAACCAAGGCTAATATTGCTGCTCTACATTGTTCATTTTCATCATAGCAGGCATAAAAGAAATTAAAATTCATAGTTTTTCCACAATTTCAAAGGTTTTGCATCATGTTACTTCCCTTTCAGCAACCTGCATTATTCCCAACTTTCTTTACCTCACCACCTGGGAGTTTGGACCTCCATGCCTTTGTCTTTGCTTCTTCCATATGTAAAATGTCTCATTTCGACATATCTAACTCCTGGTTATTTTTTAAGGTAAAGTGAAAATATCAACTTTTCTAAGAAGTTTTTAGAAATAAGTTGAAATTAATAACCCGTTCTGTACTCACTTAGCCCTTTGTTTGTAATAATATTAAGCATCCTATTATCCCATGCCATTAATAGTTATTTGTGTATAAGTGAAAATATCAACTTTTCTAAGAAGTTTTTAGAAATAAGTTGAAATTAATAACCCGTTCTGTACTCACTTAGCCCTTTTTTTGTAATAATATTAAGCATCCTATTATCCCAGGCCATTAATAGTTATTTGTGTATATATTTATCTCCTTCAGTAGACTTTCAAGTCCATTAGGGAGGCACCTGGGTGGCTCAGTCAGTTTGGCGTCTGCCTTCGGCTCAGGTCATGATCCCAGGGTCCTGGGATGGAGTCCCATGTTGGGCTCCTTGCTCAGTGGGGAGTCTGCTTCTCCCTCTGCCTACTGCTTCCCCTGCTTTGTGCTCACACTCTCTCTCTCTCTGTCAAATAAATAAATAAATCTTTAAAAAGAAAGTCCATTAGAGACTTGCTCCTTAATTTATTAATTAATTCAACAAATATTGGAATATCTAGAATAACTAGTGTATTATTAAACACTGAATATACTACTATGAACAAAAGAGGTGAAATTCCTTCCTTAGGAAAGGAATATGTAAATCCTAGGGAATATGACATTTGTCAGATAAGTATTCAAATAAAGAAATAAAATTATAACATAGCTGGAAATTATGTATTTAATAAATTTTTTACTGAACATTGAGTTTAACATTAAAAATAATATCAAGTAGTTATTTTGATTTAAATGCATTTATCTTAAATTAATATTCATTCAAAAATAAGAATTCAGAATTTATTTCTTCATATACAGCTTTAAAATAATGGATGAAATAATAAAATAAAATGATGCAGAAATTGCTTTCTTCAAAAAAAAGGATATTTTTGTTATTGTTATTGCCACTTTGCCATCATCAGATTAAAGAAAAAGAAAGCATTTTATATTGTATTGCCATAGAAGAAAGAGTTACATAGGAAGCACATAAAAGAAGTTCATTCTTCATGTTTCTGTATCTGTGGATATAATTAAGAACAGAGTCAGGTCAGGTACTTTTGTGTTAGTAATGATCTTGTGTAATCCTTGTTCTCTACACGTTGTTGTTGTTGTTGCTGTTGTTTTACTTGTAAATATTACAGATATCTGAAAACTATTGTCGTACCTAGCAATAAATAAGAAATGTGTAATTTTGGTGAATACGCGGCAGTAATTCGATGGATGGAGATCATCTTTTATTTTCCTACCAATGAAGTAAATTGGAGATTAAGTTTTGGGGATTGTATAACTGGGAAGGAACTTAGAGATCATTCAGTCCAGAGATTTTATTTTATAGATGGAACAAACGGGGCTTGTAGAAAAAGTTACTTAAGCAAACTTGCAGCCCAGTAAGGGACTTAGCAGTAGCTTAAACCTGTATTTTTTCACTTTAAGTTGACAATTAGGAAAATCAGCTATGACTGATCAGTAACATGTAAGAATTAGAAAATTATATAGATAAATATTTGTACTTTTAAAAAGAACACATTAAAGGACTGTAATTTATCAGTTTTTGCTCTCAACATCCTATCAGATTTGCTCTCAACATCCTATTAGCTTTTTGGAAAACCCACATTTTCTATATATTATTTTCCATTTTCACTAGCAGTGATGCATTTGAAAGACATCTTGGAGGGCTAGAGTACTATTACATTTTACATTAAAGTTGTTTTTCTCTTTGTTCTCTTCCTGATCCTCTTTATATTTGATTCATTTGGAAAAAAAAAATCCGTATCTTATGTTAACCTAGGAAGATAATGTGTTTTCAGAATGAAACGTATAATTGATTTCTAGCATACATTCCATAAATAAAATTACACCTTATATAACATTGCTGTCTTTTTTAAGGCAGATAAGATCATCCTTTGTCATAGAGCAACACGAATACTATAGCTTCCTTGTGTAATGTGACCCGTCCAAACTCAGGGAACTCAGGCAGGTGTCTCAGTGCTGTTTCAGGCTTGGACCGTGACCATATATCATCAATACATGTCCCAGCAGGAGTCAGCTGTGTTGAGTTACAGTACCACTGTAAAGCTAATAAGTGATTCCCATTGACTAAGTTGTATTTAAGTATAAAACACACACTTCCTTTAAGAACTAGCAGTGATAAAAATTTACTCTATATACTATTATAATATGACTTAACAATAGTTATATCTGATACATGAGTGGTTTATACCAGCTCCACATACTTTGAAATTTCTTCCATTTAGTTCAAAGGATCTGCCAATGTCTACTGCCTTCATCTACATTGTGTGGAAAAGACAATTATATTACAGATATTTCAGTAACGAACACCACCACCTCAATTAATTGTATCTTCTTTTGTTGGATCAGATAAAGTACTTGGTTATAGCTTTGGGAAAAAAGTATATTAATTCCTCCAAAAGTGAACATTTTTCCCACAAACATCAAATATAAACCTTCTGCTCTTTTTCTCATCTCTTTTAGGAACATAATACTCATAATTTCACTTTAATATTGTATATTAGGGCAATAGTTGAAGACATTTTAAATGGCAAGTAAAGACAATTTTCCAATGAAGACATACAAATAGCTAACAGACACATGGAAAAATGTTCAAAATCGCTAGCCATCAGGGAAATTCAAATCAAAACCACATTGAGATACCACCTAATGCCAGTGAGAATGGCAAAAATTGACAAAGCAGGAAACAACAAATGTTGGAGAGGATATGGAGAAAGGGGATCCCTCTTACACTGTTGGTGGGAATGCAAGTTGGTACAGCCACTTTGGAAAACAGTGTGGAGGTCCCTTAAAAAGTTAAAAATTGAGCTAC
>NC_048237.1:6451992-6492153 GCF_002007445.2 Ailuropoda melanoleuca
TAGGAAGATTGCTAGGAGAAGGAAGGGAAGAATGAAGGGGGGGTAAACAGAAGGGGGAATGAACCATGAGAGACTGTGGACTCTCGGAAACAAACTGAGAGCTTCAGAGGGTAGGGGAGTGGGGGATTGCGATAGGCCAGTGATGGGTATTAAGGAGGGCACATATTGCATGGAGCACTGGGTGTTATACGCAAATAATGAATCATGGAACACTACATTAGAAGCTAAGGATATACTGTATGGTGACTAACATAACATAATAAAAAATTATTATTAAAAAAAATGGCAAGTAAACTCCACACTTATACTTTTCACAATGCATATAAGTCAAGTGAAGTGAGAAAAATATGAATAGCTTGGAAGAAGTTTGTACATGCACATTCAAGGACAACTATGTCATTAGTACTTCCTGACCGACCACAAGTGTAAGACTCCACGGATTTTAAGATGTGTCATGATTTCAAAGATGCTAATATGTGGGAAGGGTGAACAAGTGTCTTAGAATCAATGAAATGTAGGATATATGTATGTATTTACTAGTTATTTTTTGATACTTAAAGGTCAATTAAATTCATCTTAATAGACATCTAATTTTAATAGAAAAGTGTGTGAAACGAAAATCAGAAGGGTCATAATCACCAAATCATCCAACCTTAACATGACTCAAGCTTGATCCTACCAAAGATCATAGAGTGAAATTCAGGATAAGAACTAAAAATGCTAGAAGAGTAAAACTGCATAAAACAAAGTCACAGAGTGATAACTTTGTGATAGCTGGAATTATGTAAATGACTACGTAACTGTTCTTCTTAACTATAATCAAAAAGACCATCCAATAGGATCTTTGTGACAGTCTTTAGATCTTCTAAACTCCCTGTTTAATGAGAAAAATAATTCATCATTTCCTCCATCCTCACCATTTTCCTTTTATCCCCCTCTCTAGCACACAAGCTCCAAATAAGATCAAAATTGATTTTAAGAATAAAAGACTCTTTGAAGAAGTAAGCCATAAGCCAATAAATGCTAACCAGTGCAGCCATTCCAGTCAATAGTCATCATATCAGTAGAACCTCTGTGTTTTTCAGTTCTTTAAGCAGTGATCTGTGAAAGTCAACAATGTTGAGATTTAAGGGGGAAAAACTGTTGATGCTTGCTATCTTTTACAGCATTGTGGATCACTCACGGTTCACAGCATGTGAAAACAATGCAATCTGTTTTTCATATATCCAAACTAATTACATGCTGACTTCTATCCAGTATTGTTCCAGTTTGGGTTGCAAGGACAAAAAAAAAAAAATTGTATAAAAATAGCCAGGCAATGTCAGTGAACTATATGATTTATACATACATACATAGACAGAGTCTCATTTCCACTTTAAAGTCAATATGTAGAATAATTAAGACTGTTATGTTTAATTTCAAAATGGAAATATAATGTTATGTAATTAAAGATGTTAATAGGCTATAGCCCTCAATTCTGATTTGTGAGAAACACTAAAAAATATTTCCAGTTTCCCTTCTACAACTTTTTATAGCAAATTTACATCAAGTCATCAGATCTGTAGGGTCATATAATAATGCTTAAAATTAAAGTTATATGCCCTTGTGGAGTATAAAATAAAACAATACGCAAATGTGAAACTGTATGAATGATAGTCAAAGCTAAGTGCCTGGAATATGAAACCTCTATTACACTGCAAATGTAAGATTTTCCTGTCATAGGATCATAACTGGGAAGAAAACAGAAACACAATTTTCTTTAGCAAAAAATTTTAAAAAATAAAACAATCACCAAATTACATTGCTAATACATAATCTGAAACTGATTCTGAATTAAAATACTGACACTCAAATTGCAGTGACCAGGTTCTTTGACTTTCTTTTTTTTTTTTTAAGTTTTAATTTAAATTCCAGTTAGTGAACGTACAGTGTAATATTACTTTCAGGTGTACAATGTAGTGATTCAACAATTCCTTACATCACCCTGCGCTCATCACAGCAAGTGCACTCCTTAATCCCCATCACTTATGTTAGCTATCCCCTCACCCACCTCCCCTCTGGTAACCATCAGTTTGTTCTCTATAATTAAGAGTTTTGTTTCTTGGTTTGCCTCCCTCTCTCCTTTTTTTAACCCTTTGCTCATTTCTTTGACTTTCTATTACTTCTCCAACCCACAGCCTGATCAGGTCTCCTTACTCCACAGTTACAACCTACTTGAATTTCCAGGTATGGGAAAACTAGATTGGGGTGACACCCACAGCAAGACTCTAAGAGCCAGAAGAGAAAGGGACTGATTCTCTGGCCTTCGTCTACTTAGAGATGGCCTTGAAGACAACACTGGACCACACAAATGCTAAAACTGCATGCTCCAGCCTAGTTTTATTTCTACTGAACAGGAATTAGAATTTGAAGTTAGTCTTCTAATATATTTTTTTTATCTTCACAATCCTTTACTACTTNATCTTAAAATGTATGAAACAATCTCACTGAAGTGGGTGAGGGAAATGTGCTTAATTAAGTAACTTTGGAAATGAGAGGAGACTGTAAGATTATAGGCAAAGGAATTATATATAAGCACAGTACTTCAATTAATGAAGTTCCCCCTCCCAGGGGTACAGGCTAATCATTGTGATAACACAATACATGTACATTGCAAGTGAACAATTAATTGATTCTGGATAGCAGAAGCCATGTTTTTCACTGTTTGAGTGAGAATCTATGAACTAGGTGAGAAGGCTAGAATGAACCACATGGTAATGCATTTAAGATAAAGATATCAGTATCAACTCATGTTTAGCTTAATAGAGGTATGCATGGTTATTTACAGAAATATTTACAATTCTGTGTATATACACAGGCTCTCTTTCCTTGCTCTGTCAGCTGACCATGCATAGGAGCAGCGACTACCTAGTAGCAGCGAGCAAACCTAGTTTCTGTATCTGGTTTCTAAAACCATTCTCCAATAAAAGGTATTGCATTAATGACTCAAAATGTTGATTTCTATCCGCTTATAACATTCAATTATTATATAAAAGTCAAAATTACAATTCTATATTTTATATTGCCAAGGTTTCTACAAAAATAGATTTAATTGTATGTTTTTTTTTTTAAGATTTTATGTATTTATTTTAGAGAGAGAGCACACATGCACGTGCAAGGAGGGGCAGAGGAGAGAGAGGGAGAGAGAATATCTCCAGCCAACGTTGCACTGAGTGGAGCCTGACACAGGGCTTGATCTCATGACCCTGAGATCATGACCTGAGCTGAAACCAAGAGTCAGACGCTTAACCAACTGAACCACCCAGGCACCTCAATTGTGCTTTTAAAAGTACAGTTTTCAAGGATAAAAGGATCATTTTTTCAAGAATGGTTCCAAAAATTACCAGTCCACAGAAATTCCTCCATATTTTCATTAAAGAAAGGATAAATAAAATATCATATTGTGACACTAAGGACTCTTGTTTTTAGTGAAATAAGTTTTGTTCAAATGAAAATACATGTAAATATCTTATTAAGTACACTCTACCTAAGGAATAACTAAATGAAGATTTTCTTTGAATAAATTCTCAATTATTCAGTAGGCTATATTCAAATTTACAATCCCTTTCATAAATTTGGCAGGATTTTTAAGGAGAAATGATTTCTCCAAGCTGGGGAGCTCTTTTTATCTGATGGTTGAGTTCTAATTAATTCTGGTTCTTCCCCAAATAACTGAAGTCAAATGGAAAAGTTTTGTAAAACATATAGGCATATGGCAGAATATGTAAAATTTGAAGGTAGAGGGAACTGAAACAAATCCTTTTCTAAGGAAAACTACATAAATGAAGGTTTACTCTTCATGCTCAAAAATTCTATGGATATCAACAAATGAAAATGTCATGTATCCACTATTACAACATCATACAGTTTCAATTTCCTAAAAAAATCCCTGGTGTTTCACTTCCTTAACCCTCTTCACTCTACTCTCCCCTCTGTTAGCGCTGGTCTTTTTCCCGTCTATAGTTTTACCTTTTACCCAACTTCATGTAGGTACAATGATACAGCGTTAGCATTTTCAGAAATTTCTGTCACAGAGCATTAGGTGTTTAATAATCATTGATTCCTTCTTGCAGTCAGATAGTTTGTTTTTGCTTTAAGTACTGAATAATAGTCTATCGTATGGGTGTACCACAGTTTATAAATTAACCTTTTTATGGTCATTTTTTATGTTAATCTAGCTAGGAGTTGGGCTATGTATAATGTTGGATGTAACTCTAGGTATCAGAGATTTCAAATTCCTCTAGTGTCCTTTTTTGTTTGTTTGTTTGTTTTTCCTTCTCTCTTGACTTTGGGCTTCCCTAAGCACTTCTCTCCAAAAAGTGTCTGCTTCTATAGCTCTTTCAATTATAATACTGTTATTATACTGGAGTCCTTTTGTTTTTAGTTGTAAGGTGTGAAGGAGGGGAAACATTTTAACGTTATAATTAAATCTCAGCCTGTGTACTTTTATGACCTTTAGAAGTATTTCTCCACTAGAATATCTTTTGTTTCTTCCTCTTAAGTGAGACAAGATTAGGCAGAGAAGGATGCCCTCCCTCAAATGTGAGAAGACTCTGGTAATGTCTTTTACCCTGGACTGTAAGTCTTTCCTATGATGAAGGCAGGTATTTCATAATTACTCTTCCCTTTGCCCTGCCAGAGCTTTAACTAATCTTTCTCGGTCTTTACCGTAAGACTCAGTGGAGTTCTTGGAGATAAAACCCATGAAAGTTTGGGGATATCCATAAAATTGCCCCACAGCAGCTTCTCCTCTCACATTAATTCATACTCAGTCTCTGGTAATTAGTCAAAATTACCATGTAAGTGCTCCTCCAAAGTTTGGCTTCAACGTTTACCTCAGTAGGTAGATCTTGGCTGATTTGCCTCTCTCTCTCTTAATTCTGCAGTGGTATTTGCTCTGCAATCTCAGTTCTCTGATATATCCAAGAAAAGTCATTAATTTTCGATTTGTTTAGCTTTTCCTCATGGTAAGGACAGGAGTGACTTCTAAGCACTTTGCATGTTCTGAGTAAACTCAAATATCTTTCTGTAATATATTTCTTCCCTTCGTTTTAAACCAAATGTTTGAGGCTGTGTTATTAGGGCCTCTTTTCCCTTAAAAAAAAATGCACTAAATATGATCTAGATTTTTCTACCCTCATGAGAAAGGTTATTCTGTACATTCAGAAGTAGCATAAATATCATTGCTTTGGATATAGTAGATAATGAGAGATCTTACTGTTAGTCAAAATCCAAGTATAAATTTAGGTCATAATTTTAAGTTAGTTATTCTTCAAAGCTGACATAGTTTTAATTTACAGTGTGGACTCAGGAGTGAAAGAGCATTAAATAACTCATTGATCCATAAAGACAATTTCAAATTTTACAGTAGATAGTGATGTGAAAATTTTCCATATTTGGATGTTTAATTTATCAGTGTTTAAAAATATTTGTATTGCTTAAGAAGAATAGTCAACAATTATTTATTTAAAAAGTGGCTTATGTATTTTTCTTATAACAGAGGTTTATTATAGATAGTTTAGAGCCAGTATGTACCTCTAAGATAGCAGCACCATCCCTGATCACCCCGCCTTTCTGCTCAGTCATATTCCGTTTGTGTATTTCTTCATGGTCACAACATGGATAAGCTTCTTCAACCATGATATATATGTTCCAGGCAGGAAGAAAGAGAAAGACGAAGGTTGGGGTTGTTGTCCCATCAAAGTATAGAAAGTTTATTTGGTATGAAAATCAGCTGCTAAAAAATACCTTGTAAAAACAGAGTAAATACAGGCTATATAAAAAAGAAACACAGGACTTTGTAAAACTGTGCCATCTATTAAGGATTATGTGAAGTTTTTGGTTTTGATTTTCTCTGCTCCAAATTCAATCAGTCAAAATTTTGTTCAAAAGCACGCAGTTGACAGAACACGTAAATCTCCTAGAAGAGTGCAATTTATAAGTAAAATAATTCTTTTTTTTAAAAGATTTTATTTATTTATTTAACAGAGAGAGACAGCCAGTGAGAGAGGGAACACAAGCAGGGGGTGTGGGAGAGGAAGAAGCAGGTTCCCAGCGGAGCAAGGAGCCGGACGCCCGGCTCGATCCCAGAACTCTAGGATCACGCCCTGTGCCGAAGGCAGATGCTTAATGACTGAGCCACTTAGGCGCCCCATAAGTAAAATAATTCTTAATATTTACCTGAAATAGTTAAAAAAAAAAACTTCTGAAAAACAATGTCATTACTGTTTATCTAATCAACATATTTCTCAGTGGGAAAATTCACGATTTGTTATAAAAAATTTTTGTCTGAAATTTCTCCTGGAAACTTCACATGGGAAAACGGGCAGGTATTCTAAGAAGAAGCAAAGTTTGTTAAACAAAATAAATAGAAATTTTAATATTTAATATTGTCAAATGATTTTTGAAGGATTATAAAAACATTCTTATTTCAATCAATAAAGTCCAGATTTATATATCTATTAAGATATAAATTATATTATACAGTATATCTATTAGAGTGCCGACATAAAAGGACAATTGAATATTAAAAATTTCAATGTTGAAATGTGGATAATAAATTGAAAACATTGTTTTTCCAAATGAGATATTTGGTTGACACATTTGAAATTATGGGAAAACAAAAGGAAACAAATGCACTTCAGACTTGCTCTAGGATGGAGTGTGCGTGTGTATTTATGTGTGTGTTTCTGTTAAGTGCAGAAGGTAGCAGAAAAAAATGGATTAGCTTTCCACTTCAAGTTGAGAATGGGTAAAGACAGAGAAGATCAAGAAAAGTCTCCATAATGTTAAAGTCCTATCAATCTATGTGACTTAGATTTTACCAATTTTTTTAAAGGTTTTATTTATTTATTTATTTAACAGAAAGAGAGAGAAAGAGATTGAGAGAGAGCACAAGCAGTAGGAGCTGCAGACAGAGGGAGAGGGTGAAGCAGGCTCCCCACTGAGAAAGGACCGCCCCCTCCATGTGAGGGCTTCATGCAGAGCTCCATCTCAGGATCCTGGTACCATGACCTGAGCCAAAGGCAGATGCTTAACTGACTGAGCCACCCAGGCACCCCTGATTCTACCAATCTTTTAAGTGACTATCAATTTCCTTAATTTTTTAATGGACCAACTTGTGCATATAGTGATTTTTTTCTATTTTTTTTCCTTATTTCGCTGCTTTCTCTTGTTCTTATTTTCATCTTTCTTTGGTTTAATTTGCCCTTTTTTTCATTGCTTCCTAAGTGGAATTTTTAATCTTTCTTTTATCCTCTAATATAAGCACTTAAAGCTATACAATTTCCTCTTATCAGTACATTAGCTATATTCCATATATATCAATACATAGTGTATTCTCTATCACTCAATTCAATCTTTCCACAATTTTCTTCGTGATTCATTCTTTGATCCATTCATGAAGCATTTATAGTTTATAAAGTGCTTTCAATTTCAGCTATTTTATAAGGTTATTTTCATTCCACTGTGGAACATAGGAATATCTTCCTTTCTAATTTTGTATTTTCATCTTTTTGGGAAAAACAGTTTTAAAAACAATACATCAGGCAAAGATATCTTCACTAGAAAATTATTTTAAATGTTTAGTAAAGAAATGATTATTTCAGAAAATTGAGGAGGGGCCATTTACCAATTTATTATGAGTCATCATAAGACTAATACCAGAGATTGCCAAGAACTTACGAGAAAAGAAAATCATAATTTTCATGAACTTAGATACAAATATCCCTAAGAATATATTAACATACTATATCCAGAAAGGCATAAAAATGAAAAATAATTTTGGCTAAGTGGGGTTATTGCAGGAATACAAGACTTCGTTTGTATTCAAAAATCAATCATTGTAATTGGACACATTGAGGTATAAAGGCAAAAAAAAGTGATATCTCAGTAGAAACAGGAAAAAATTTGACAATAATCAACCTTTCTTCATGTTAAAGAGTCTCAGAATACTGGGAATAGAAGGAAATTACCTCAATTTGATAGAAGACATGTAAAATCCTGTAGCAAACATCATACTTAATGGTAAAATATTGTGAATGTCCCATTTAAGATTGTCTAATCTCAATAATGAAAAGGTACATCACCCAATTTTAAAAAGAGAAAAATTATTTGGGCACTGTCTCTCTCTCTCTCTCTCTCTCTCACACACACACACACATGATATACAAATAGTCAATGAGTTCATGAAAAGATGATCAATATAATTAGATATTAGGAAAATATGAATTAGAATTAAAATGAGAGTCCACTGCACTTTCAGTAGAATTTCTAAAATAAAAACAATACCAAATGATGAACAGAATAAGGAGCAACTAAATCTCTCATACATTACTGGTTGAAATGTAAATTCCACAGTCACTGTGGAAAACAGTTTGGAAAACAGTTAAACATACACAAGTCTCAATTCTCGCAACTAAAATTTTATACAAAAAATTAAAACATATGTTTGCTAAAAGACGTGTACAAGGATGCTTATGGTAGCTTTATTCGTAATGGCCCAAATCTGGAAACAACCCAAATGTCCATCAACCGAAGAATGAGTAAACAAATCGTGGTTTATTCACACAAGGAATACTTCTCCGCAATAGCAAGTAAGAAAGGCACCAGCATACACAAACATATGGAAACATTTTTTAAAACATCATGTGGAAGAAAAGAAATCAGACCCCAAAGAGTGCATAGTTTATAATTCCATTTTTAAAAAGTTTAGGAACAAATAACACTACACCATATAAAGTGAATAGTGGGTGCCTATAGTTGGGGAGGGAATGGACTGGGAAAAGATGCAAGGAAACTTTTTATGGTGCTGTTAATGTTCTATAACTCTACTGGGGTGTTGGGTATGTTGAGGAGGAAAAATAATTTCCCCTCTACCCTTCTAGGTTCTTGGCTGAGACTGCCCCCACCCCATAATAAAATGCAGATTAACAGGAGAAAAACAAACAGGAGTCTAATAACATGTACACTTGCTATATACATGGGAGAGCACCAAGAAAACTGAGTAACTTTTCAAAATGGCTCAAACCACCACTTTAGATACTATCTCCAGCTAGTGATAGAAAGATGCTGGTGGCAGGAGAACAGAGGGGCAGTTATGGAAGGTTTTTAGGCAAAACACAATTAAAAGAGGGTAAAATTATACAGATTTAAGTCCCTGCCTTCTTCATTGATAAGTTTCTAGAGATTTAGTATCATCTCCTTTCCTGGTACAGAGAGGAAGACACCCTTACAAATGGAGATTTTCCTTATAAAGGTAAAGGTCTTTTATAAAAGGGTAACTTAGTAGTACTAAGTTTTCTGGGCTGTTCCTGTGTCTGAAGTTTCTTAAAAATAACCAACTCAAAATAATCCTTATGCCAAAGAGTCGTATTTTATTTTGGGATCATATATTCTGCTCTCCTTCAAGTATATAGGCATACATTTTTTAAACTTAATATTTGTGCACTTTACTGTATGTTATTATGTCTAAATTTTTAAAATGCTCTCTTAAAATCTATAAAATCAGGTGTCTTGAGTTTACTAAATTTTAGTATAGAGAGATTACTTTTATTTGTTCAGTGACATTTTAATTTCATCTTTTGTAAATTGCTCATGTCACATATTTATTATTAATTTTTCCTCACAACTTTTTTCCAATTAGGTATTTTAATATACGTAAATTTTCACAAGTTTAGAATACATGAAATGAGGGTAAAGTGTTGGTTTATTTTAAAGGCATAGCTTTAGTGCTTGATTGGTTATATTCAAATCTGACTCTGCTATGTGCTTTCTTCATTTGTAAAATTGAGATGATAATAAATTGGGATAAATTTGGGATAATAACCTTATCAGATTGTTATAATTATTAAATATATTGACATAAAAGTTCATAAAATAGCTCTAGCATATACAAAGTGCTATAATTTTTTGCCATTAATTTTTGTACATACATATGCACACAAACCACACAAACATTATATATGTATATATTTTATATATATATATTTTATATATATATATTTGCTTTTTGCATAATTGGAATAAAGGATAAATTATATTTGGGAACATGCATATTTCTACTTAGAAGTATTGCTAATTCATTTTACCTTCTGAAACACAGCTTTTCCCTTGTTCATTAGCGAATACCATTTCTACCATTAGGGTTTAAATCATCACTATATTTAAAAAATACAAGTAATCCTGTAGCCAAATAATTTTGGAAGGTGTAGGTGAAACACTGTTCAAAAGGCTTTTTAAATAAGGATATCACTGACGCTTTAACATAATAAGATGCATTATGAGTATGCAAATGGAGAATTTAGAGTATGCAGCATTTCCCAACATTAGTTTTAAAAGAAATTTTTAAGTGAAATATCTTAAATATTTAAGGTTCTGTGACAGGAACTTTAGAAAATCATGTTCCAGGTGCAAAATTAGCAGTGTCTGGCAGATAGAAATGCAGTAAGTCAGAACATAGGCACTGGTGTCAAAAATAGCTGGATTCAAAATCGTCCCTGTGCAAACTTGTGAACTTGGGCAAGATATTCAGCATCTCTAACCACCACTCACACAGCAGAGGAATGAGAGCAGAGTGGCTGGACTCTCGTAAGCTCACAGTAAAAGCTGTTTTTATCACCGATAAAATCATCATTGCCATTATCATCTAGGTAATATCTGTTGAGTTTGGATTAGATATTTGTTCTGGTTCCTATTTACAGTTAAGGAGGTCATTATGGAAAATCATTAAATAAAATAGTTGATTTGTAGTTTTCTGCTGATTCTCAGTAAACTGGAAAGTTACTTCCAGCATGAGTTATAAGGATTGTGCAACAAATCACAGAATTCCCTATTTTGACTGTAGAGAGAAACAATCTGGCTGAAATAGTTTATGCACATTGAAAAGTGTACTCTAGTTTTGAGCATTGATAAACAGAAAGTGATGTTGAATCTGTTCATATAGATGTTAAAAAGTTGTATAAACTGACAGTACATTCACTATTTTTCTTCACATCCGTATTTATATAGTAATTTTATTAAAATTCCTTCTCACATCATGGTTTCTCAAAACTCTCTGCAATTCTTCACTCCTGGAATGCTTTAATATCTGATTATTTCTTTTCAAAATATGGGGAAGAAAACTGTTTTTTCTCTCAAATCACCTCTGACTTCTTGAGGCCCCGATAGCCATGATTCTGCATTTATATGCATATTTTATCATGTATATATTAGTTTTAATAACAATAGAAACATCATGCTGTAATTGCTTCTTTACATGTAAGTTTTCCTACTAAACTGTTTCTTGAAGTCACAAGCATTTTTTAAGTGTTTATGTTCCCAATGCACATTATACATTATAGGTATTCAAAAATGCTTGTGATTAATGACTTCTAATTTTTTTTCATATTTTATTAATAGTTAAATGATGGTAAGTCCTCTTTCCAGAAATCCATTGCTTTCTTTCCTTGCTTTAAATATACAAGTCATGATCTCAGGATCATGAGATTCTGGGCTCAGTGGGGAATCTGCTTGGGATTTCCTCTCTCTCTCTCTCTCTCTCTCTCTCCCCCTCTCTCCCTTTGCCCCTCCCTACTCATTTTCTCCCTCTTGCACTCTCTCTCAAAAAATAAAATAAAAACAAATAAATATACAAATTTGATGGGTTTGTAACCTTTTTTTTTACACATATTGTTTTCCAGTATATTATAAGCTTAGTTTCTTTTTTGAGTAAAGATAAATATATATACTTCTATCATCTCTATTTTCTTATTCCAAAAAGAATGGTTAATTCAAATGTATTTAAAATTCTGAATCATACTGTGATGGTATTAATATTGTATTGAAGATACACACACACCCCCACATGCACACACACTCATGCACGCAGATCATAAGTATAAAACTCAATGAAGTAGAAAGTGTGAATACCTCCATGAAACCTCCCAGGTCAAGAAATAGAAAATTGCCAGAGTCATAAAAGCTTCCCTCTACAAATCGCCTTCCTCCAATCACAAATTTCTGCACCCTAAAGAAACCTCTGTTTTCACTTCAAAATGAGATAGACCAATGAATTCATTTTGCCTTTTGTTAAACTCCATGTAGATGGAGTCACACATTACAGCCTCTTTAATGACTATCATCTTTTACTCAACATTATATTTGTGAGATTTTTTCATGGTATTTTAGTAGTAATTCTAGTCATTCTTTTATTTACAATGTTCCATAGTTGTTGCATTTAAACTTATCACCATTTATTTATCTACTATACTGTGGATTTTTTTTTTGAGGTGCTTCTATTTTGATAGTATTAAAAGGAGTGCCATACTCAAGCACACACTTTTACATATCTTATGGCATATGTATGCAAGCATACCTAAGAATGCAATTGCTGGGTCTCCCATATGTGTCTGTTCAGCTTTATACTAAAGATATCACGACACGATTTTCTCATGTGGTGCACCCAATTACATTTTCACCAGCAGCATAAAAGACTTCTACTTGGCCTACATCTTCTTCAAACTTGGTATTATTCATCTTTTTTTCCCCAATTTTACATGTAGATATATNCTTTATACTAAAGATATCACGACACGATTTTCTCATGTGGTGCACCCAATTACATTTTCACCAGCAGCATAAGAGACTTCTACTTGGCCTTCTTCTTCAAACTTGGTATTATTCATCTTTTTTTCCCCAATTTTACATGTAGATATATATTCATATGTTATACCTTTTTCATATGTAGGCATGTATTTTCTATCTATAGATGTATTTTATATCTATATATAAATACTACAACTCCTAGGAGTATAGCTCCATGCATTATTACATAGCTAACACATTCACATAAATAGCACTCAGTTCAAGAAACAGGACAGTACCATTACCTCAGATACCCATTTGTGCCCTCCAGCAGTTACGTGCCTTCACAAAATAATCAGTGTTCTGAAATCATTATAACTGTATCAACTTTCTTTTGGTTAGTGTTTGCATGGAATATTTATTCTTTTAATTTCAAATTTTCTTTATTTTTACTTTTAAAGTATCTCCTTTATCCATTGTTATTGTTGTTGTTTGTGAAGAAGGAGTAAGCATACTAATTTATGTTAGATTTAATATGGTAAGGTTGTATAGTAATATAACTACTAAAAGAATAGTAAGAGAATGTAATACTACCATGCTATAGAAGTAAAAGTGAAATGAAATAATGAAAAATACTTGACTCATCCGAAAGGACACAAAACAGGAAAGAAAAACAAATAGACCAGGTGGGGAAAAATGAAGCCACATAATAAAATGCCAGATCAAAATCCTAATATTTTAATAATTACATTGAATATATATGGGCAACATACTCTAATTAGAAGACGAAAACAGTTTATTCTCTATGTTGTTGTGTCTGATATTACTATTCTTCATTTGGACCTTTGACTTCTTTAAGTTGTTTTGGTTTTCAATCCCTAAGTCGTTTCTTTTCCAGAGATGCCTTTCCTCTAACTGTGGACTTTGCCTTAGAATATTCTGTCTGTCTTCACTGGCCACCTAGGACTTCTATCCCCTAAAGTATCACAAAAGTTACTTCTTTTAGGAATATATATATATACATGAACATTTCCAAAAACATCAACATATTGAAAGATTGTTCAGAGAACATTAATTGTGTATTGATTAAATTTATCATTAATATAAATAATACTTTTGGAATAGATTTCATGGTTACTACTAAGAAAACAGCTTGCACCTTCAAGCAGAAATCATCTCTCTGTAAAAAGAAGGATCTGTGGATTTTTATTTTTTTTAATCATTTATTTGTCAGAGAGAGCACATAGGTAAGCATGCGAGCACAAGCAGCGGGGAGGGGCAGGCAGAGGGAGAAGCAGGCTCCCCCAGCAAGGAGCCTGACTTGGGACTTGATCCCAGGACCTTGGGATCATGACCTGAGTCGAAGGCAGATGCTTAATGGAATGAGCCACCCAGGCACCACCAGAACTATGGATTTTTAATACAACATACACTTTGTATTTCTCCCTCTCATCTTTCTATCCATCCGTCCATCCATCCATCCACCTATCTATATCTATCCTGTGTGTGTAATAGTGGCAGATCCTATCTTTGGCATCTCTTAGGGAAGATGTGATTACAAACTAACCAATAAATTTAAGTAAGCTTTCATTTAGTAATAGAGGTTGGTCAACTCCTATTGTTAATTGTTAGCTGTTTCCTAAGCAATAATCCCTCTCAGCTTAAACTCTACCTACACGTTACAAGAATTTTAATGACTTACACCATATATAACTGAATAATATATTCCGTTTTTAAATAACCATAAATCTAATCTAGATATTAAAATGACAGATATGAAAGTAATTTAATTTTTAAGTAATGCAACTTGTTCTAAAAAATGAAAATGTGATTATGCCTTGATATGGCAATTCTGAATCCTGCCCTCAGGCAGCAGCTGAACATTGTGCTTTATTAGCCATCAACAATCTGCTGTATGTGTGGATGGTTTAAAGATAGCAGTGTTAATGCTCATGTTCTAAGTGTCAGTCTGGAGGGAAGGCATTAATTGACCTCATGAGATTAAACTATAAAAATAGTATCTTTTATTTTGGGTATTTCATTTCAGACAGAGCTGCAGCTCTTGGTAAAATGTTACTTACACAATCCAGAACTGGTTTTCCCTCAAAGTTTACATTAGAGAAATTGTTTTCAATTAGACTCTAAAAGTGAGAAGAAAGCAGGAAGAGTAAATATGGAATGTCTTTCTCACCTACCTTTCTCCTTCACAAGGTTCACTTATGGACATATACTTTGCTACATCCCCATGAATCCCTGGTGTGTGTCTCCTTGCAGATCACTTACCTCATTTGATTGGATTTCACCTTCCTCTTACAATATGAAAACAGGGGCACCTGGGTGGCTCAGTCCATTAAGCATCTGCTTTCGGCTCAGGTCATGATCCCAGGGTCCTGGGATCGATCCCCACATCAGGCTCCCTGCTCGGTGGAGAGCCTGCTTCTCCCTCTGCCGCCCCTCCTGCTGTGTTCTCTCTCTGTGTCAAATAAATAAATGAAATCTTTAACAAAAATAATAAGATGAGAAGAAATCCTTAAATCATGGAATATACATATGGACTATATCATCCCGTGAACTAGAATCAATCATTAATTTTACTTTTTTTTCCTTTTACATTTTTGAATAAGCTGTGGATAATCTATTCTATAACTTGATTATTCCAAAACTGCATTTTTAAAAATCGATTTACATTTCTCCTCCCTCCTCTCTAAAACGCTAGACAGTGCAGTCAGAAAACAGAAGCATATGGGGCGCCTGGGTGGCTCAGTCGTTAAGTGTCTGCCTTCAGCTGGGGGCATGATNATCATCCCGTGAACTAGAATCAATCATTGATTTTACTTTTTTTTCCTTTTACATTTTTGAATAAGCTGTGGATAATCTATTCTATAACTTGATTATTCCAAAACTGCATTTTTAAAAATCGATTTACATTTCTCCTCCCTCCTCTCTAAAACGCTAGACAGTGCAGTCAGAAAACAGAAGCATATGGGGCGCCTGGGTGGCTCAGTCGTTAAGTGTCTGCCTTCAGCTGGGGGCATGATCCCGGGGTCCTGGGATCGAGCCCCACATCAGGCTCCTCCACTAGGAGCCTGCTTCTTCCTCTCCCACTCCCCCTGCTGTGTTCCCTCTCTCACTGGCTGTCTCTTTCTCTGTCAAATAAATAAATAAAATCTTAAAAGAAAACAGAAGCATATGAAACTGTGATACTTCTATGGTTGTATCATTTATGCATGCCTCTTTAGTTCCACAAAGGATATGAAAAAATATCTGCCTATGGTTTTAAAATTTCTGGCAGTAGCCCATATAAATTATCTCATTAATTATCATAATAACTTGTTAAATGAATATTTTCATCCTAGAGTAATATCTAAGAAGTCTTATATGCCTATAATACCTGAACCTGAAAAGCTGGAGTTTAGCTAGCTACTAAAAACTGAGACTGGAGCCTCAGGCTGGCTCATTTGATTTTGAAAAGAGTTTTGCTATGGAAGTGCTACCGGCAATAAAACATTTAATTCTATACCTTTAGATAAAAAAATATATTTATGGGGCATCTGGGTGGCTTCGGTCATGATCCCAGGGTCTTGGGATTGAGCCCCACATCGGGATCATTGCTCAGTGAGGGGCCTGCTTCTCCCCTGCCTACTGCTTCCCCTGCTTGTGCCTGCTCTCTCCCTCTCTGTGTCAAATAAATAAATAAAATCTGAAAAAAAATATCATTGAACCCCAAACCACACTGTTTAGCTTTCATGCTCTGTTTTTCATTTCTCTTTTTTGTTAATACATATAATTTAGACAATAACAGATACCCAAAGACACCTTAAAAGCTATTAGTTGAAGCTGAACCTAACATCATATCGAGCTCGATAGAATACTGCTAGTATTAGAGAGCTCATTGCTTCCGATGGTATTTAGGGGCACAGGTGCTGGTAGTAAATAGAAAATAAATTACCCTATATTAGAAAAGAATATTTATCTCCCAATAAAGGAGGGAAAATTCAATTTTTTAAACAGTAGAAGATGAACTGTGACAAATTATCAAATGCAGTTGCTAAGTGGTGAAAGATCTGGAAACCCTGAAATATGGGGTACAGTGGAGTTCATTAAAGATGGTTTGCTTTGAAAAGAGGTACAGGGACATGATTGGTCATATGGCGTTTGAAAGCATGTTATGTGATAGAGCAATTGGATATTGATATTGGCTACTAAGACCTATGGACAGCTATGCAGATCTTGGTTGAATATAAAATCTAAACTTTCTACCAGTTGTAGCTCTCAAAAATCAAATAACCTGCCTCCTCAATGAAAAATGTCTTCCCACATGGAAGTGTTAGGTCCAAGTCACAACTCAAGTATTATAAGTGTGGTGTTGATCAACTTCCAAGGTGCTTTCCAACTTGAAGTGTTTTACAAGTATTTTTTTTTTAATCCTTCATTTCAATTAACTTTAGCCACTTTTACTATTTTCCAGGTTTTTTTTTCATGTTTCCTTTTCTTTTTTTTTTAAATCTCATAGAGTGTTATTTTACGTTGTAGAGTAGAATACAAAAATAAATGTACATCAAGACATAATGTGGCAAGTCTTCCCTGGAAACTTGGGTTTTATCGATGCTGACAGTATTAGAGAGGACGGGCATGCCACCGCGGTGGTGCTTGCGTGCACTTAGGCTTTTGGCCTCTTTTACGCGTTCTGCTCCACGTATTTTAAGAGAGCTTAATGTGGGTTTTCCAATTCAATCTCAATAGAGTACTATGTGTATTATTGCTACTAAATTTTGTCTTCATCATAGTTCCTGTGTTATGCGGCCTATTGAAAAGCACATATTTATGTCTGTAGGAGGATAAATGGGAAGTCACAGATCTAACCGATAATCAACTTGAGCTCCTGCTGCTAGCACAGGTATGGATTTTTAATATAATCTCAGGCAGGGAAATGCTTTCAGGCATGTTTTCTCAGCTGGGAGCTGAGGAGAGCATACGCACAATGGCAGACATCAGCAACTAGCCTTTGGCTGAGAGATAGGCTCACTGTAAACTTGGGTTTTAAACCAAATGTTCTGGGTGCCGTCTGGACTTACGCTTACAATACGCAGTGTGTTTTAGAAGGAAGGTTGACACTCATATAAGTAAATAACTAAAAAATCTGTCATTTTATATTACCTATTCTTTATAAAGACTGATAATTGATATTCCAAAGACCCCAGTTTCCCTTGAATTGAAATTGTGTTTCTTTTGAGCAGTTGGTAGAATTTATGTGGGCATGTTTTTAAAAGATTAATAAATAAAAGAATGAAAATAAAACTCCATATAATAAAAATTTAGTTACTTGTTCTTGATTGATCTTTTACTATGAAGAGGGGAGCAGAATCCTTTTCTATTTTCCCTAAAAAATATGGTCATTGTCAACAATTATCTGTGTATGTGTATGTCTTAAATATAACTATGTAACTCTGAAAAATGCCTACATTTCTTAGGTATCTGACTGAGACCTGTGAATTTTACCCAAGAAAACAGGGTCATCTAAAATTGTGTTGATAATTTAAGAGGAAAATGGCAATGAATAATTTCTTGTTTTGTCTGTCACATTAAGCAGCAGTGATAAGTTTATCTGGAACATAAACTATGTATTGGCAAACTTATTTTTTAACTGGTAATATATATATATATATATATAACCCCCCCCCCACTCTAAGTTCAGAGTTGTAAAGGGAAAGCCATTCACATTGGCATAGGTTGGGGTGTGAAAGATTTTCTCATAAAGTTAGAATCTATATTCATTTTTTAAGGACTGGGTATGAAAATGTTAAGAACTGAACTAAAATTTTATTAATATACTTCTGTCAATATCTATCCTTTATGTTTCTTATTTAAGTTGTCAAATTGCTAAGTGTCATTGAAAAATGATCGTTTACTTATATTAAAATTCTGTTCTAGATATAATGTTAGAAATTTGTGCATGGGAATTGGTATAAACAGTATCCTGAAACACAGGTTTTCTACAGTTAAATACTTCTTCAGCATCTATTCTGCATAGGTCCAAGATGAACATACTGATATTCATCTCATCTGATGATGTCGGGGAAGACAATGATAATCATAGGTCCTGGCTAATGAATGTATAAATGTCCTTATTATCCAAGGTTTTGTATATCAGTTATTTAACACTCAGAATAGTCTAAGAAGGACTTAAGGCAATACCTAAGACACAATAGAGCCACATAAATGTTACTGACTCAATATTGTAAGTTATAAAGTCACCATTTTGGGATAAAATAACTATGACTAAAAGTTTTGTCTGATATAGTGCAGTGAGTTAGGAATCATGGTGTAGAACTGAGATGTCCCAACTTTAGTGTTTTTTACTCAATCATGCATTTCTAATGATTTAGGATAATGGCTCCTATTAAAACCCACTTCCTTCTCTTACTTTAAGCCTAATTGAAGGCCAGAGACAAGACTGAAATATCATACAGGGTATAATATTTTCATTTGCTTCCGACTGAATGTTGTTTGCAGCTCAAAGTGATAACTTTGTACTGTGATGATTTCAGGGTATTGTACATTAAGCCCATTGCTTGCAGCTTGCTGTGAACCTGAGGAAAGAATTTCCTATCTGCAATATCTGTGTTTTGACCCAACTTTAGATAATTTGGGGTCAAAAATGATGCTTTGGAGAAGTAGTAGGAAATATAGGATCTTATCTTTATCAATGTTACCTTTCCATTTTTCTAAGGAGATGAGAATTTATTTGATATGTTTGCCAAATCTATGTATAAAATAAAATTCTGCTTTAAATAATTATATTCTTAATTTCAGCAATAGAACGGTTCTCTTTTTCCTGCTTTTAACTTTTCCACAGTTACAATGAACTGTCAGAAGCAAATACACTACTAAGAGAACCGGAGCTTTATGAAATATTCCATAGTGGTGTGATACTATAACTTACTTTGTCTGTCAGCATTATCCTTTTATTTCTCATAGACCCTTGCACTTGGGAGAAATAAAATGGTCTGCATCATTAATTTCTATGCCCAAATAAAGAGTTTCTCAGCAGGTTGCACATGAGCTATTTAAACTGGAGTGGTGGTAAGACAGTCATTAATTATCCAGAAATGAATCTTAAGAATGTGAAAATTGCATTCGTGAAAGTATATATCCTTTGAGAGGGGCTGGCTAAAAGCTGGACAATGATGTACTGGCACCATCCAGCAAAAAATAGAGTGTTATTTCACACAGCTAGGGACTTTAGGCCATAGGTTCGCCGTTAAAGATGATCTTAGAGCAAAGGGTGGGAGTGGCCCATGTGTAATGCATTTCATCACTGTCTAACCAAAAGCCATGAGTGCTGTTAGCTTATATATATACATATGAGATTAAATATAAGATTTAAAATATACAAAACAAAAACAAAACAAGCGTAGTCATCTATTCATCTGGAATTCCTGGATTGTGTATCTTTTTATCCCTTAGAATAACCAAGATTTGTAGTACTTCATGTTTATCCTTCTGTTAGCACTTTGCCTATTCATATAGGCATTTAATACTCAAAATACTCATTTTATACTCAAAACAACCACACAAGCTAGGCATCTAATAACAGTCCCATTTAATAAGTGAGAAATTAAAGTAGAGAGAAGTTAAGTTACTTCTGAGAGCCAAAGTTTGGACCCAGGTAGTCAGGCTCCAGAATCTATATTCTTAACCGTACACATGGATATAGCATATAAACCTGCTTTTTTTGGCCTGACCTGAGGGTCTTTGGATCTCTGCTCCACCTTTACTAACCTTTTGTGTTCAGCAAACCATTAGTTCTAAGCAGTGAATATTACGAATGCTCTGGTAAAAACGGTAATGTCAGAGACAAGGTAGTAGAAGAGAACTTCCCTCTAAAAAAAGACAATTTAGCTATTTCTGGGACTCCTTTGCTTTTTGGTTTCATTTTTACTCTACTTGTCTAATGAAAGGGGGCAGAATTTCTTTTGAAAACTTTTCTAGTTAGAAGTCAAAACTCCTCTAGGTTTATAAAGTACCTTGTCAACTTGCTACTAAATGTTTTTTTAATCATTCTTTATTTTAATTTCTCTGACAGAAGCCTTGTAAAGAATATACAGATGTAATGAATATTTCATAAAGATATGATTTATTAGGACTTCTCTGCCTTTGCTTCAAAAATTATCCATCCTTCAGAAAGCAAATATACAAAAACTACCTGCTGGTATAGTAACTAAACCAAATCCCCTGAAGGCAAACCCAGATTTCATAATAACTTCTGGGCCTTATAGACCGTGTAAAAGATAGTTAGTCAATGTTCTATTAATATTTTAGCTGGCAAAGGAATATAGTTCTAAGCTACCACATGTGGCTGTCAGAACTGTCAGGTATGCCACTGTAAAATTATTAATGATTTAATTTTTTATGAGCTCCATATCTTTTTATATGAAAATAAAATTGATTTAAGGGCTTGAGGTAAAGAAAATGCTTATAACAGTTCCTTAGGGTACCTTACCAATACCGCCAATTCCTTTCCAAATATTCTCTGCAACTGGTTACTTCTCCACCCTTGGTAATTACACATATATGCATGTGTCCTATTCGTTTATGAATAGAGTTGCCTTCAAATGAACACCTTTTACTTTTACTACAATATTAATATTATGGCATGGTCTTGGTTATCTACAATGAACTCAGGCACAATTTGTCACCATTATTAATTATTATTTATAGAATATCCACTAGATCAATGCCTTAAAGGGCAACAGAAATACCTGACGCACAAATGAAGACAAATAACTGGAATCTATCTCATTCTTCTTCTGTGTGACCCTGACTTAATATCTGACTCATTCTCAGGTTGTGGTGTACATCACTCTTAACAAAAGTATACTATTGAAGGCCAAATTTAAAGTTGCCTCATTGGTCCCTGGAACATTTCTTATTCCCAGTATGCAATTGGATGCATTTATTTGTTACAAACACTTCTTAAGGTACTCATTTAGTTGACGTGTTGGGAAACACAATTAGTGATTTGTTCTGACAAAGGAAGAGACAGGCCTAAATATGTCACTTTTTCGACACCCCAAGACACGTTAGGTGCATCCTGAAGTCAAACATTAATGATTCAAATACCACTTCTGCTTGCTGTTTTAAGAATCCTGCTTTGGCCTTTTAATAATATTACTTAAAAGCACATAAAGTGACATTACTTAAAAGCACCAAAGAAGAGGGAAAAAATTGGGTATAAAGCATTTGCTACCTTTTGCTGAAACAGAATATGCTAAAATTATATTCCCCTTGGGCAGTGGTTTTCACACTTTAGTGTGCCCGAGAATGTTTTAAAATACAGATTTCTGGACATCACCCCCAGATATTTAAATTCTTTCAGTCTGAGCTGTGGCCCAAGAATTTGCATTCTTAAAAATATCCATATAATACTGGTACTGCTGGTCCTGAGAATATATTTTGAGCACTGCTGTCTTAAGAGACTGGATGTAAACACTGATTGTTCTGCTGTGAGGAGATAAATGTTTTCATCACAATCACAGATATTGACATTACGTAAGTAACTTCACACTATAGGAGAAGAAAAAAACAATGAAATTAGAGACTCACTGTGATCTAATTCAGATTAATATTGTTCATGTCTTGAACATCATTGAATAAGGAAAGAAATCAAGTTAAATAGGGAAAGTAAACACACTGATTTAATGCATGCCATATTACTAAGATAAAATAAGGAAATTAAATGAATATGCATTAGGAAATATGTTTTTTAAAAGATAAAGATGTTACATTTAGGTATTGAAAATGAAATGAGATAATTATAGTTATTTTATGTTTCTTGATAGGCTTTTTAATAAAATAAATGAACAATGAAGGCTTGAGAACAACACTGAAACAAGGAAGATCATTGGTATGTAAGATGAGTCTTGTAAAAGAAATGCCAATCTAACAATTAAACCTGCATTGTAGAGATTGGCTCCACAGGTGGTAGGATTTTTCAGTTTCCAAATGTGCTCCATCCATGACCTCTCTGCGAAATCTACCACCATAGGGTATAGCTAATGTCAGTGCAATGTACTTGTGAGAAAGACCACTAGTAACCACTCATGGATGGCCAACTCATTCTCAGCCACAGCGGGTTTCTAAAAAGCTATTACTGTTTCTACTGACCGAGGGATCACTTAAATTTCTAAGAAAAATCTCTTTAATGTGTCACTTCTCCAGTTTTGTATAACACCAGTTCTACTCCAACCCAATTATTCAGCATTTTTTTTTTGAACTATCAAATTGGAAAGTTCTGACTTTTCTATTACTGAGCAACACAACTTTCTATTACACTGGACAGGGAAATTTTAATATATTAATTTAACCATTCATAAATCACTTTAAGACCTGGGGAAGACTATGGCAGTTTGCCTCTAATCTGAGACTAGACTGACTTATTCTTTTACTAATTCATACATTTATTCTATCAACCTAAAGTTGATAAGTACATATTTTCTGCCAGTCTCCAATATAGGCAGTATGTATACATGGATGAGTAAGGCAGGAGGACAGTATCCTTTTTAACCTCAATTAGCAAATGGTTTCATTGGGCCGAAGGGAAGATAACAGGTTTATAGCCTGCTGTGTTGTTAGGCAGGGACATGTGACTAATTCTGACCAACAGGTAGTACTCAGAAAGGATTTGGTTCCCGTTTGAACTAGAGTACTTACAAGACCCTTAAAAGTCCTTTCTGTTACCATTAAAATGAATGATTTCTTGTATTACATTTTTGAAATAGTCAAATCAGTTCTTCTTTGATAATTTGATAATTATGATTTTGAGACTATTTTAGCTTTGGAGAGTATACTATGGAATATAAATCCTTGATAGCCAGTTTGTCCCACACTAAGACTTCTCTGGGGAGAGAGAAAACCAAGAATATGGGTGATATGAGCTTTCAAGATCTGGTTTAATACAATCATTGTGTTCTGCAAACATCAGTTTAGCCCAGAACCCAAATTCGCCTAGATTTCAGACCTTGAAGTGTAATGGGAAACCTTGGTGGGTAGAGGCTGCTTTTGCCCTTAACTCTCAGACAGTCTGAGAAAAATGCCTGTGCTGATCTTGTTGCTTTCTGTTACTATTTTCCTTCCTCGTTCTTGTGGATAGAAAAGGTGCTTTGAGTGGTGTCCCTGCCCCCTCCCTGAAAGAGGCAGGAGTCAAATCACTTTGTAATGCTTTGCTGAGAGTCCATTGTATTATTTCCGAGAACAAGGGAAACGGGAAAATATGTTCAATATTACATAATCCTAGCTTTTCAGAAAGAACAAAATTTTCAGGAAATGAATCAAAATTTTGTAATGTATCACATAACTATGTGACATAATTTTGACTATGTTATAATTTAAAAAGTGACACATAAAATAGAAGGTAAAAAATTACTTTAAGGGACACCTGGGTGGCTCACTGAGTTAGCATCTGACTCTCTTGATTTCGGCTCAAGTCATGGTCTCAGGGTTATGAGATCAAGCCCAGTGTTGGGCTCCGCATTGGACATGTAGCCTGTTTTGGATTCTCTCTCTCTCCCTTCCCTCTGCCCACCACCAATCTCTCTATCTCTCTCTCCCCCCCCCAAAAAAAAATTACTTTAAGAATGGTTAATCTAATGAATAAACTGGAACGTGGCAAATAGTCAAAAGTTATCACATTTGTATATTAAAGACATGAAGTTCAATTGACGTTAGATTTGCTGAACTAAAAGCCCCTATCATATAAAGGAAAGTTTGTAGAAACACAAATATTACTATCACTATTTTACTGAAAATCCTTCAGGGTCTTTCCATTTTGTACAATATTTGTAAGAACCAAAAGTCTGAACATGGCTTCAGAGCATGTTGAATGGTGCAGAAATTGCTGGTATTTTCTGCCCTATTTCATAGAACTCTCCTTCCCCCAGCTTCTGTAGCTATGCTGCCCTTACTTCACTTTCAGAATTACTCCATGGTTCTTCCTTTATTGGGAATTTGCTCATGTTACTGTTTTTTTTTGTTTGTTTGTTTGTTTTTTGCTGGAATTATGTTACTTTAATACTCTCCATCCCATCCTTGCCTAGCTAATATAATGCAATTATAGATCTCTAATACCTACTACAATACATGGTAATTTCTCATTAGGTCTGAATTAATCAGGGTGTATGTGTGTATTATGTATATTATGTATTAATGTGTGTATATGTGCACTTATGTGTAAATATATATGTATATATGTATACATACAATTTCAATAATCAAAAGTACCAATTAACCCTTAGGATCTTAACTTTTATATCCAAATTTCATGGATTCAAATCCAACCTCCATCACTTGTTAGCTATGAGCGCTTAGGCTGTTATTTATTGTATTTTTATGCCAGTTTTCTTATTGGTTAAATGAAACCAGTATATACCTATCTTATAGGTTTTAAAAACTAAATAGTTTATGGGGTGCCTGGGCAGCTCCGTCACTTAAGGATCTGCCTTCGGCTCAGGTCATGATCTCAGGGTCTGGAGATCAAGCCCTGCATGGGGTTCCCTGCTCAGTGGGGAGTCTGCTTCTCCCTCTCCCTCTGCTCCTCCCCCCTGCTTGCTCGCTCTTTCTCTCTCTCTCTCTCTCTCTCTCGTTTGCTTTCTCTCAAATAAATAAATAAAAATCTTAAAAAAAAACTAAGTAGTTTAATCATTTTAAAATGATATTGATTACATGCTGAGAGTTCAATAAGTAATAGCAATTAGATGATGATAAAAATAATAATAAATAAAAATTATATTTATTATTCTATTACAGAATAAAATACTCCTCAGAATAGCCTTCTTCATCTATCCCCAGGCATGCCTTCTTATATCATCTCCAAAAATCTTATGATTTTCTTTGACGTATTTATCAATATTGATAAAATAATATTTTAATAATATATTTGTGTGTCATCTGCTTACTATCTCACTAAACACAATGAAAGACCTATACAAGAATTTAGCTTAATTGGTTTGTTCAAAAATATATCTCCAATGCTTTATGCAGTGCCTAGTAAATCCTCAATATATATGTGTTTGGTAACTCTATTTGTCAAACTTCAAATAGCCATAAAAATCCCAAGGATTTCATAAATCTACCTTGATAATAATACCGAGATAAGAAAAATTTATCACATTTTGAAACTGAATATCTTATAATAAAGTGAAAAAAAGGTACATAAACACCTAAAAGTAATCAATGTGATGATTAATTTGGCAGAGAAAAAATAAGTTATTTTTATATAATCTGTAATTTCCTGCCTAATTAATTCTTTTCTATTCCTGAGGTTATGTAAATCTGTATCATAAGTAATTCTCAATTTGTTTCCTTCTGGATTGGATTATAATTTCTGTATAAGAAACCATTCTAAAATTTATCAGCTTAAAATTACAATTAATTATTACTCCTAACTATCCTGCAGGTTGGCTGGGGACAGCTGATCTTGGCTGCCTTAGCTGGGGCTGCCCTACTCCATGCATCTCTCTGTCCTTGGACCAACTTACTAGCCTGGGTGTGTATGCGTGTGTTGAGAGTAGTATTATATATATATATAATACATATAATGTAAGTATTATATATATATGGTAAAAAAACCCACATAATTATATATATATAATATATACTATATATAATACTATAATAATATAATATAGTATATATTATAGTATATAATATATATAGTATATAATAGTATA
Source organism: Ailuropoda melanoleuca (assembly GCF_002007445.2). Classification (NCBI taxonomy): domain Eukaryota; kingdom Metazoa; phylum Chordata; class Mammalia; order Carnivora; family Ursidae; genus Ailuropoda; species Ailuropoda melanoleuca. Next base: position 6,478,320 of record NC_048237.1, read on the forward strand.
TACTATATATACTATATAATATAGTATATATACTATATAATATAGTGTATATTATATACTATAAAACTATTATATACTATAATAGTTATAATTATATACTATAATATATAATATATATAATACTATAATATGGTATAATATATGCTATGCTATATAGTATATAATATACTATATGATATAGTATTATAGTATTTATATATATTATATTATACTATATTATAGTATTATATATATAATGTATTTATATATATGGTAAAAAAAAAACCCCACATAACACAAATTTGCCATTTTAGCCATTTTAAGTACATTGTTCAGTATTAAGTATATTCGCATTATGTGAAACAGACCTCCAGAGCTTTTTCATCTTGCAAATCTGAAATTCTATACCCATTAAACAATTCACCTTTTCCTCTCTCCTCCAGTCCTCAATAACCACATTCTACTTTCCATTTCTATGAATTTGCCTATCTTAGATATCTCATATAAGTGGAATTATACAGTGTTTGCCTTTTTGTGACTGGTTTATTATACTCAGCATAATGTCTTCAAGAATTATCCATGTGTTGGCATATATCAAAATTTCCTTCCTTTTTAAGGCTATTCTGAATAATACTCTATTTTGTGTATATACTACATTTTATTTATCCATTCATCCATTGATGGATATTTGGTGTTGCTTCCATCTCTTGGCTATTGTGAATAGTACTGCTGTGAACATAGATGTGCAAATATCTCTCTGTGATACTACTTTCGATTATTTTGGTTGTAAACCTGGAAATGGGATTGTTATAAGGTAGTTCTACTTTTTAATTTTTTTGAAGAATTCCACACTATTTTTTAAATGGATGCACCATTTCACAATCCCACCAACATACAGAGATTCCAGTTTCTCCATATCCTTGCCAACAGTTATTTTCTGTTTTATTATTATTTTTTTGATAGTAGCCGTTCTAATGGGTATTAAGTGATATTTAGTAGTGCTTTTGATTTGCACTTCTCTCATGATTAGTAACATTGAGCATCTTTTCATATATATTTTAGCCATTTGTATACAATTTTTGGAGAAATATGGGTTTAAATCCCTTACACATTTTTAATCAATTTATTTCATTTTTTGTCTTAGAGTTATAGGAGTTCTTTATATATTCTGAATTTTAACCTCTTATCAGATATGTGATTTGAAAATACTTTCTCCAAACCTGTAGGTTTCCTTTTCATTCTGTTGATTGTGTCCTTTGGTGCATAAAAGTTTTTGAGTTTGATGTAGCTTAGTTTGTCTATTTTTTACTTTTGATGTCTGTGCTTTTCATGTCATGGCCAAGAAATCATTGCTAAATCCAGTATCATGACGATTTCTTCTATCTTTTCGTTTAGGAGTTTTATAGTTTTACTTCCTATGTTTAGGTCATTAATCCACTTTGTGTTACTTTTTGCATATAAATTAAGTTAAAGGTCTAACTTTATTATTTTACAAAACTGGATAACCAGTTTTCCCAACACCATTTGTTGAAGAGACTGTTTTTTCTCCCATTGACTATATTTCACACCCTTGTGGAAGATCATTTGGCCATATGTATAATGATTCATTTCTTGGCTTTCTATGTTATTCTGCTGGTCTAGATTTCTGTCTTTATGCCAGTCACACACCGTTTTGTTTCCTGAATATTTTTAATATGTTTTAAAATCAGGAAGTATGAATCTTCCAATTTTGTTCTTTTCCAAAAAGTTTTTGGCTTTTGGGATCCGTTGATATGAATTTACACCTCATCTAAGTCTACTCTCAAATAATACTATATAGATTAAAGTTCAGGTATCCCTTACCTGGCATTGATTCCTGTGGCTGTTTCTGGTTTCCACCTGTGAGTCTCTGCTCCAGTAAGCATGACTCCTTATATTTGCCTGTCTGTCTTTCCCAGTCTTTTGGGCAGTGGTTTATCCTCTGTTCTCCCTTGTGTTATGGATGCAAGGAAGGTTATTGACTTTTCAGTCTGTTCGTCTTTGTCCTTTCTGTTAGAATACAGTGGTGACTTTCAAGTCCTTAAATGAGGAAACAGAAAACAGACTCAACGGTTTTCTTTCTACATTCTGCTTGTAAATTGGCTTGTTTTTGTTGTTGTTGTTGTTTGTTTTTTTTGAGGGTGACTCCATCTTATACGACCTAATAATATGTGGTCAAAAGAAGCTAGTTCATGCTTTCAGCATTCTGCCTGGCAACAATCTGCCTCAGTTCTTTAAGTACATTTTTAGTTATTGTGGGTGAAACAAGACAGGTTTCTATTTTTCAAGCCTCCAGTAATAGTTTTATTATGCTTTTCCTGTCTTCATTTGTTCTCACTTCCAGAGCCAGTGCTACCTATTTTAGGATTTTATTATCACAGCTCTCCATTTCTAGTTGCCAATTTTAGTAACGATTGGCTATTGATACATAACAAAACACTCCCAAATTCAACTGGAGGTTAGTTGATCCAAGGTGGACTCAATTGAAATGTATCTGATCCATATTTTTCTTATACTTTTTGTACCAATAGGCTAGACTGTACATGTTTTTCTTAGGGTGATGGCAGAGGTTCACGAGGGGTTGGTAGTACATGTATTTTTAAGCCTTTGTCACTTTACACATGCTATATTCTACTGATGAATGCAAACAACTGATCTTTGGATCAAGTTTTGCAATATATCTTCTGCCCAGAGGTTAAGGATAGTTGAAGTAAATATTTTTGAATAGTTATCACATCTGCAACAACTTCTTTCCATATTGGCCTGTATGCTTTTAAATAAAACTTTCATTTATTTCTCTGTCTCTCTCTTTCAGTAACCACACATGCATGCAAATGTGCACACACACACCTACAGAGCTACTCCAGGCCCATGTGCAAATGAGAAATAAGGGGTTCTTTCTTATGAATGGACACATTTCTGATGTACAAGGTTTGATAAGTGATGTGACTGCTAATTTAATTGTCATTCTTGCCCTCCTGCTGAATCAGTTGCACTGCTAAATATTGATATTTTATATGAACACAAATGTAACAACAAAAATTACAAGTGTATTCTTAACAACTCATAGCTTTCTGGACTTGCAGTATGTAAATTCTTCTGCCAGCTTCTCTAAACTACATTTTTTTTTTCACATGAATCACCAATAACACATTCAAAATAGGATCTTTTACATTGAGAGAACATTATGTTTTGTTACTATGGGAACTGTCTGCTCTTCCTGAAAAGCTTTCGTAGTTCTATCCTCCTGCACACCTCATCCCTGTTCTCTGCATGTTTTGCCCCTCATATTCTCTAGCTGCCACTTTGTGTCTGCCTTTGCTCTGACATTGATTGAGTGGAGTTTTATGACCTTTATACTCCTAGTATAATCATTTCTTTGGACTGAAATTTTGCTTTCTTTTCCAAGAAGGAAGAGTTTAATAATTATTCGTCATTTATTTCTACTTATATCTTTAATTTATAGGTAGAAAATTGTCATACTCTAAATAAATCTTTTGCAGGAATAAATATTTAAGTAGATAAAATAATTACTAGTCATTGGGCACAGATTATATGATCATTTTCCATCTTTCTTTAGAATGATAAAGCATTAATCAGAAAATTTAACACAGACAAGAAAATCCCTGCAATCCATGATTTTCCCTAAGGCATTTGTGATATAAATACTGCCAGAAATTGTGCCAGTGGACTGCTTAAAAGATTTGAGACACTCCAAGTGTTAAAACCTAAGAATGCTTCAGTAGAGTGTTTTGTCTATGAAAACACAGCTTACTTGGGAATAAGATGAGAGCAATATGTCTATCAACATTTTTGGAGAGAGAATGAATCCTCTACCTTCCTATCTTATATAATGTTTAGATCATACCCTGGATTTGAAGATCATTTTCAGTTAAGAATTAGTGAAATATCTATGAATAATGGAATATCGATAGGCACAAGGTAAAGGATGTCAACTCCATATTAAAATCGAGTTGGGATATGCTTTTTAATTATTCATACACTTTTTTTTTTTGGCGTGGTGACTTTCTGTTTAGAACACAGCAGCTTGTAATTATAAATTTAATGTGTCAACTTGGCTAGCTTATGGTATCTACTTGTTTGGTCAAACAGTAGTCTAGATGTTGCTGTGAAGGTATTTTGTAGATCTGACTAACATTTGTAGTTAGTTGACTTTAAGTAAAGGAGAGTATGTTCAGGAATGTGAATAGGCTTTATCTAATCAGTTGAAGGCCTTCTAAGCAAAAAATTGAGGTTTCCAGGAGAAAAAGGAATTCTGCTTCAAAACTGTAATGTAGAAATCCTATCTAAATTTGCATTTTGTCAACCTGCCCTATAGATTTTGGGTTCAACACTGCAACTTCAACGCTTGCCTGAATTTCCATCTTGCCTACCTGCCCTTCAGATTTTTGGCTTGTTAGCCCTCAGAATCTTATCAGCCAATTCCTTAAACTAAGTCTCTTTCTCTCTGTATATTTACATCTCACTAGTTCTGGGGTTTTTTTGTTTGTTTTTGGTTTTGTTTTGTTTTATTTAGTAGTCTTAAAGAAAAAAAATATTATGACACTTGTTAAAATGGAAGACTTTATTTAAGACTGTTGTAACAGAGGGGAGAGCTCAGGCTCAACTCCAAATACAAGAACGAGTGGGAATTTATGGCCAAAGAGTAGGGTGAGAGGGTGAGGGACTCAGTGGATAGAAAATTACTAAGAAGGGACATCCGAGGTTGGGTGGGGTTCTTGCTAAACCAACCTAACAAGAGTCTTCCTGAAAGCATACTGGATGATTAGATATCAAGGGTGGGAGGAATTTTTGCTAAACTGACAAATAGGATCCCTGCTAAAATTGGATTTGTCTAGGACACAGAAGCCCAATGTTGAGAGGTCCAGTGGTGAAGAGGGCTCAGAGGAGCCTAACTAAACCCCAGTCAGGGAGAGTCGTTAGCAGAAACCATACTGATGCAATGAGTGCTTCCCCCCTCCCAAATATCACTTATTTATGCACCTAAAAAGCAAGCACATTTAGCTGCATTTTCTGGAAGAACATGAAGTATGACATAAAATTTAAATCTCTTTTAAAGAGTTTGTGTATATGTACTAAGGTTTGAGAATTCCAGCTTTTTTTTTAATAAGTAATTGGCTAAACATAGAAATATTTAAGCATCCATGAAAATACCTACTTGCCCACAATGAGTAGAAATTTCACACCTATGAGGGTAAATGTAGGATGATTTTATTCATTTTGTAAGCAGATATTATTTTACTTTAATATTTTATTTATTTAATATTTTAAATATATGGACCAAGTTTTAATTTTATTGTGTAGAATGGTAAACTATGTTCTCTTTCTTATTATGCCAAATAATAGTATTTTATATTATTAAATATTTCTTTAAGTGGCAGCAGCTGGCTTACTGCTGTGTAAAGTGCAATCTCAGCTACATCCATTATTTTGAAGTTGCTAGAATTGGAACTGAAAATAAGAGCAGATAAAACTTTATTAGCAAATACACAAAAATGTACTCGCTTAAATATAGGCACATAATTCTAAGGAATGGTTTAATAGTATATATGAAGACCAACTCAGTAAGTGCTGAAGCTGTAAATACTCATCTCTGCACTACTATCTATAACAATGAACCATTTCTATTATCAAGATGAAGAGGTAATAATAGTGTCAAGGGATTCTATGTAAATGAATCTCATAGGCATTGTAACAGCACATAATAGAAATGACTTTCTCACCTGGTAAATGACTTTCTAAAAGGCCAGTAGTAGCACAACTTCAATTATCGCAAATCTGAGTTTCTTTCCTCTCTCCTAGTTAGTGTGTCTTTTTTGTTTCCTTAATAATAGGAAAGTGTTTGTAAAGTAGTAATGGAGAAAAAAATTATGGTTGGCTGATATAAGGAAGTGAGAAATGGAATATATCTCATTATATAGTAAATTTGCCACTCTCCTTTGAAGTGATGGAGATTATTTCTAGGACAACAAATAACCAAGAGGCTTCATGTGCATTTATTATATTACAGTGTAAGAGAGTACATGAATAGATGAGTTTTCTGTCAGCCTAGTACTTTCTTGTGCAGTATGTCAGATCCCAAATATTTTCTAAAAAATAACAGGTCTTTGTAAGTGATAGGAGATAAAGTCACCATCTATAAGACTTAATGTACAAAACAGATCACTGTAACCACTCCGTTAAAACAATAAACCATCCACTTTTGCACTACAGAAAAAGTGAATACCTTTAATATATTAATATATATTATGATCTCCAAATAAATATAACTTGCAAAATTTCAAAGGCTTTATTTTTTATCCCAGCCTTCTCATGATGCTAGTATCTAATAATGAAATGTTGTAGATTGAATTATTGTAACCAATTATTGGCTCCCTTTCCTGTAAAAAGATGACTCATTTCTATCAGGAGCTATGTAACTGGAAGAACCTCACTGTGAAGGGAGGGTGGGTATATTCTTGTCTGGTTGATCGAGGCTTGGCAGTATGACTTGTTTTGTTGGATGACATGTGGGTAGAAGTGATACAGACTTAGCTGGAAGATAAGTTTTAAGAGCCATCTTATGGATTGTCCGTATGCCCTTTTTTCTGCCATGAGGTCATAATTAATTGAGGTTGTTCTTTCAGCCTGGATCATAGAAGGAAGAGGAACCTGCAACAGCAGCAGGCAATCCTCAAAGGGTGTGTATTAAACTCCTTTGTTGTAGATTGCTAAGATTATTGGGTTATTTGTTACTACAACATAAAATATGTTGGCTATATATATTTAGGAAAAATTTATCCTAAGTGAATATTTGCATACTACATAACCAGAGAATTTACAAATTTAATATTAAAAGTGTGGTTTCACTATTACTACAATCATCCAAATGTATATTGGTCTTATAAATTTATCTTAATAGATTAGGCTCCAGTTACTGTAGAGTGTCAAAAAGACACAATCTGGCTTTAAGTAGCTTCGAGACAAATAGAGAATATAAAATTTGAACAATGGGAATACATTAATTATATAAACTCAAACTTGTATAAACAATATTCTTCAGATCATAAATATAAATATGTCTAAAAATAATATCTATTCATAATAAAGATTTTGTATCAGTAGTGGAGATAGCATTATTAAACATGATTATATAGCAATAAAAATTAGAAAAAAGTTTTCTAAAATAAATATTAATAATTAATATACCTGTCATATATACAGGTACCTAAAACTTCAATCAAAAAACTATTACTAAATTGCTGGTCTGATGGTAACTCCATTCTCAACCCCATCCAAATACTTTTAATGCTTTTCCTTGTCTATATGTTAAATCTTATAGTTGTTGGCCAGAGACTTTAGGCAGTAGTTCTGAACTATTTTTCTGAATCTAATGGAAAAAAATTCTGATAAAATTCAAAATCCAATTCTTGATACCAATTTTTTATGCTTTTCCATTCTCAGGATGTCCAACACTTCTTATGTGATGCTTGCTATCTATTTCTCTTTGTCTCATTCTACTTATTCTTCATGTCTCAGTAGCAATATGACCCTCCCAATGAAAACTTATTTGATTCCACTAGCTAGAAGCACTTACTGTGTGTGAAAATATTTTCTTTTAAAGGACTAATAGTTTTTCCCTTATGCTATAATCTTATGCGCTTGCCATCCATTCTGTTATACTGCTATTTCCTTCAGGATTGTAGTTACTCGTTACATTACACTCAGATACTAGGTTACATCTTATAGGATGAGTTCTATTTTCGACATAACCTGTCTTAGAATTCCATGTCATGCATGGTATGCATATTGAATAAATGAATGAATTAGAAGTCAGCATGCCTTGTACAAAAATACTAGTTTAATCCTTTTATACATTGCACCACTGAAAAAGCTCTAATTTGAAAATTTACTTTACTGAAATATAGCTTCACATACTGATTCAATAATTTTGTAAGTTAAAAAATGAGTTTTATAGATATGATATGTTATTTATACAAGGATTGAAAATTAATAGGCCTTTTCTGATTTTATCAGGACTTTATATATGCTTGATTAAAACTATCAGATATACAAAACTTCCTTTTTCATAAAAACTAAACATCAGCTATAGATGAGGAAAAAATTTCCTGAGTTTTATTTTATTCCCTTGAAGTGAACATATGGAAAGTTATATATCCATCTCTTAAGCATTTTTCTTTGGCTAGTAATAGTGTATAAAATATATCACTCATTTATGTGACTATAATAATTTTAGTATTTCTCTACACTTTATTATTTTTTACTCTGAAACAGAAAACTAGAATTTGCTAAATTCTGGAAAAAATGTTTTTCTCTTTCAAGTATCAAAATTCACTAAAGGGAGAAAAAAAACCACAAAATACACTAAAGGGAAAATCATTCATTTAACAATCATATAAGACAATGAACAACAGCTTGAGTTTTACACCCTGTACTTTCATTTCAGCTTCCCTGTCATGGGCACCAAATCAATATAAATGTAAGAGCACATATAGGTGTTATTCTATCTGAGAGATATTGAATGAAAATCCAGCCATATAAAAATTAAATAAATATAGTTAAATAATATTGGTTATCCGTATTTGATAATGTAAAAAATTTATTCTAGTTATATTGCTGATATTATCAGATATATGCAAAAAAGATAAAATGTTTTAATTTAGAGCTTATTTCTATTATTTATATTGTATCAGACAATTCAAGGGCCCACCATTAGAGTATAAAAGAAAAAAAAATTAAAAATCTTAACAGTACAAACTGAAAAATGATTAAACAATAGATAACAGGAGAGAAAACAAAAATCCAAATGAATTTGACACGTTGACAAAAAAAGTAGTGAGCAATAAAACTCCTATTACTCCTTCAGAAGGCAATTTTGGAAGGAAATAGGAACTTAATTAATAGTGAACTTATTTTGTTCATTTTTTAAAAGTAAAAAGACAATTAGAAATGCTGTAAAATTCTCCTTAGAGCTTCTTTTGAATTTGCCTACATTGGTTTTCTGTCACTGCCATACAAATTGTATGAACGTGGAGGCTGAAGCAATACCCACTTATTATATCACGATTCTGTAGCTTTCAAATCTGACATGGGTCTCACCAGGCTAGAATCAAGATACTGCAGGACTGCATCTGTACTGAAGGCTCTCAGGAAAAACAAATCTTTTAGGTTAGCCAAATTCAGTTCTTTGCAATTATAGGACTGATGTCCCCATTTTCTGGCTGGCTGTCAGCCAGAGACCTCGCTTAGCTACAAGAAGCTTCTCTCCAGTCTTTGTACATGGGTCCCTGCAACTCAGAATCAGCAATGGCAATTGGAATTCTCATGCATGGAATCTTCTTGACTTTTCTTTCTGCTGGAAAGGTTTCCAAAGACTTTCATTAACCTGGAGACCAAGGAAATAATGTACCATGAATTTAATCTGAAGAGTAATGGAAAATTCTAGTGTTTGTGGGGATAAGGCCACTCTTATCTGGTTATTTAGCTATGGGACACAGGTATTGCTGCAACAGATATTTAAAAAAAAAAATCATTCCGTATGCTTAACTTGGTCTCAATATGTTATTTAATAGATAAAGGCAGAAAGATTAATAAGTGCACATATGAACAGAATAATTAATAAGCATAATTAAGCCACATGCAGAATCTGCACCTTAAAAAAAGAAAATGCACAGAATGGCATAGACAGAAGTGTTTAACTGCAGGAATTCTTCAAAGAAAAGTAGACATTCTTCTATATTTATGTCATTTTATTTTAGGGATACATCTCTGTTTTGATAATATTTTCATAAAACTATCAACACTGATTTAGATTTAATTTTTTAAAAAATATCAATATATCTGTATATTTTTAGTTTCTTTTTTTTTTTTTAAAGATTTTATTTATTTATTTGACAGAGAGAGACAGCAAGAGAGGGAACGCAAGCAAGGGGAGTGTGAGAGGGAGAAGCAGGCTTCCCACTGAGCAGGAAGCCCCATGTAGGACTCAATCCCAGGACCCTGGGATCATGACCTGAGCTGAAGGCAGCCGCTTAATGGCTGAGCCACCCAGGCGCCCCTTTAGTTTACTTCCATTAGCATTTCTGTCTCACATCAGGGAAAAGGCAAGTGGAGTATTGCATCCTTAATTCTCTGTCATCTAACACTAGAATCTACTATATTCCTTTATTTTAAATTAAACCTTAACCAGATAACTAATAGAAGATAAGTAAAGGAAAGAAATATTTTATGTCAGAAAGGGTCATTTATAGTAAAAAAAAAAAAAGAAAAAAAAGTGTAACAAGAGCTTTAGAGAATACTGAGAGGACATTTTATTTGGGGCTTTGTCTTTTGTTTCAATCGAGTCAGTTTTATAAGGCTGCTTTCTCCAAGACATAATAAATGATCTTGTTTTTCACTCCTTAGAAGAATGTAGATGATATTGTAGAAACTAAAAATGTTTATAGGGTACTCAAAATTACGATACTGAAAAGAAAGTTTTATTCTATACGTTATTCTGTATGATCCAGATAAGTTTAAAGCACATATCACTGTGACTAAAATTACAAGGTCTAAACAAGTGATAATTACAAATTTGCCAAGAATCAGCCCTCCCAAAAAAGCACAATTCTGATGTGATTTTAATGAGGCAAGTTTCACTTTACTTTTATGTCCTTGGTTAAATGTCTATAATGGATTAAAATGAAATTAAGCAAAATCATCTGTACTATTTATCATCATGATAAAATACGTCATGAACACCCTCAAACCAAACATGCAATCATATATAACAAATGTAGACAATTGGCTTTCACTTCAAATCTAGATTATTTTCTTCTTCTAACAAAATGGAATTAACATTGAAGTTACAAAGTACCTTTTTAAAATTTTTATAATATGATTATCGTCCTGAATCATAGAATAAATCTTACTATCTAATGAGGATTAATCACTTGAAAGCTAGAAGAGTTGATTTCAGGCAGAAATGGGACAAAATTATAATCAGTTATGTTACTTTAAAATATTATTTAGTAAATAATTCCTATATAGTTATTAGAATTAGTGCTGTTCTTGGAGGATGGTAGGAAGAGGAGGAGAGAAGATGGAATTAAATGGAATATAGGCAGAATTTTAGAATATGTGTATACATGGGATGACTTATCCTCCTCTAAAATTTACCCCTTAAACACAACCACATATATACACATAGAAGTTATGAAAAACTATATTTGTTTCTAAAATCTATTATGGGTGGGCAGGTATAGATATCCATATACTTTATGAACACAAACCCAAGTATAAATGAAAGTAGGAATGAATCAAGGACATCTATGTCTAATCTGACATAATATTTTTAGTTCTGTATTATTTGTCTGAAGCCCTTGTGCCCACATATTAAAAAAAAAAATCTTTATGAAAAGAGAAGCTTCTGAGCTTTAGTGAAGGGTAACACAACTTGCAATGATTAGCCCAAAATTTTGATAATTATGTGGGAAAATATTAAATTTGAAACAGGAAGTGATTCTGCTTTCATAAAAAAGGAAAAACAGGGGCACCTGGGTGTTTCAGTCGGTTAAGCATCTGCCTTGGGCTCAGGTCATGATCCCAGGGTCCTGGTATCCAGCCCTGTGTGGTGCTCCCTGCTCAGTGGGGAGTTTGCTTCTCGCTCTCCCTTGCTCATGCTCTCTTTCTCTCTCTCTCTCTCTTATATAAATAAATAAAACTTTTAAAAAAACCAAGGAAAACATATCTCCAGGGGGGTGTGGTTTCCAAGTACATTGTGTGTTTGCATTTGTACATGCATGCAGGGTGGTACATATCATAAGAGGCTTTTACCCTCTAAAACCATATATTCAATATGTTTAAGTATTGAGTTTTGTTATTATCAAGCTTAATAAAAAATACTGGATTTCTAGAAAATCTTCAGTGTTCAAGTCTAAAAGACATTAAGGATACAGGAAGGCGGCCTAGACTTTCAGGGTGCCTAGACCTGTGCCGATATAAATGTCAAGGAGACTAGAAAGATCATACACAATCAGATCCCACACACAAAGATGATAATAGAAAAAAGAATTGTGGTATCGGTCATTATTTAAAAATGATGTATTTGTACAATGTAATAGAAAAATGTAGAGGCACCGATGTGACACTTCGACCTAAGAGAATTCTCCCATCATCTACATATAAAAGTTATTATCTAAAATACGAAATATATTGCTCATTCTTGGAGGAAAATGAATTTTTGTGACAATTAGTAATGTTACTTAACATGCGTTTAATTTGATCAAGTAGTACGGTGGTTCCGTAAAAGCATAGATAATCCCTCTCAACAGACAAATAGATTGCTTTAAGAAAGGATTTCTCACTCAAGATATAATAAACCTCCTTGGATTCATATAACACTAATATGAAATTTAAGAAAATGTAGTACAGTGGCAAACTGAAGATTATTTGCCTTGTGTGTTGAACTTATCTAATAAGGGACATGAAAAAGCAAGCAAACAAAAGACTGACATATGAAAGCTTAAATCTTAGAATTAGTTTGGCTCTTAATCATTTTATCCAACCCTCTCCCAAAGGGAGAATTTTCTCTACAACGTCCTTGATTTTTTTTTTTTTTTCCATTCAACTTCTCTCTCACTGATTTCTGTTCCTTAGGAGATATAGGCTTCCAGTTCCATAGTGAATAAGTCCCGGGAATAGAAGGTACAGCATAGGGAATATAGTCAATTGTATTGTAGTAGCACTGTATGGTGACAGATGGGAGCTACATTTGTGGTGAACATAGCTTCATATATAACCTAGTTGAATTAACTGAAACTAACATAACATTGTGTGTTAAGTATATTGAAAAAAAAAAGGGACTGCTTATACAAAAACGTTTCTAAAATCTTTATTTTGATAATGCTTCTCTGTCAGTATTTTTTAAAATATTTAAGGAATTTAAAATATTACAACAGGAATGGGGTGTAATAGATATTTTGAGGAGTACAGATTTCAGTAATCACTTCAGCAAAGTATGACACAATATTGTTTCATTAATTGTAATAGAAAACATGCCAATTACAGCGACAACTTCCTTTTAAGCTAAGTGGGCCCTGTTAAATAAAAGCATCTTTCATTTTCCTGACATATTGAAGGGTGTGGGTATTGCAGTTTTGGGAAGATATCTAAGCCAGGGGGATTTCAAAATAAATTAAGACTCTCAAAGCATTTTGGGAAATGGGTAGCATGGGAAAAACACAGGAGAAAAACTAAACAAAAAATGATTGACAATTTGGTGCTATACTGGGTGAAAGAAAAAGTAATATTCCTATTAATACTTTATATTTTTATTTATATAGAGAAAAGTTACTAATTTATATAATAAGAGTATATGTGTTTCCATCCAGCCAAATGATCAAATGGCAAAGATAATATTTAAAATTTCCATTTATAATGACACAAATATAAACCTAGAAATAAATCTACTTAATGCTGGAAAAAAACTCTATACTGAAAACAAAATATTACTGAGAAATATTATATAACTCCCAAATAAACAGAGGTTCATTCCATGTTCTTACATTAGAAGACTCAATATTTTGAGGGGTCAATTCTATCTAATTAGATGTAGAGATTTAAAGCAATACCATTCAAAACCTCGAAGACCATCTAACTTTTTGTCTTTCCTTTCTCTCTCTTTCTTTCTTCCTTTCTCTCTTTCTCCCTTTCTCTCTTTCTTTCTTTGTTTCTTTTTTCTTTCTTTTCTTTTTTCTTTTTTCTTTTCTTTCTTTTCTTTTCTTTTCTTTTTTCTTTTCTTTTCTTTTCTTTTCTTTTCTTTTCTTTTCTTTTCTTT
>NC_048237.1:6492413-6507341 GCF_002007445.2 Ailuropoda melanoleuca
GTGGTTATATGGGTATATGCTTGAGTAAAACACATAGCTATACATATTGAATTTTGTGCATCTTACTGGATGTAAATATTATATCATTTAACAAAGAAATACACTTATCTCTTGCACAATGCAGGGATTTAGTGGCAATCACCCCACACACAGTTGAAAGCATATGTATGACTTTTGACTCCCCAAAAACTTTACTAATAGCCTACTGCTGACCAGGGCCCTTACTGTTAACATAGTCAATTAGCACATTTTATATGCTAAATGTATTATACACTGTATTTGTACAATAAACTAGAGAAAAGAAAATGTTATTAAGAAAGTCATGAGAAAACACATTTATAGTGCTTTACGGTATTTATAAAAAAAAAAAAATCTGTGTGTACATGGACCCATGTAGTTCAAACCCCTGTTGTTCAAGGATCAACTGTACTCCAAAATACATAGATTATAAATACTTTTATGAAAACAAATTTACAAATTAAGTTGAATCATATTAGAAAAATACAATACTTCAAAATAGACACCTAAAGAAGTAGGAAATTTAATTAGTTCTATAACTGTTAAGTAATTGAAATATTATTTTAAAATCTCCCCCCAGGGGTGTCTGGGTGGTGCAGTCGTTGAGTGTCAGAGTCTTGATTTTGGCTCAGGTCATGATCTGAGGATCATGAGATTGAGCCCCATGTGGGTCCCTGTGCTCCATGGGAAGTCTGCTTGAGATTCTCTTTCCCTCTCCCTCTGCCCCTCTGCCCTGTGTTTGTGTGTGTGGGCGTGCACTCGCTCTCTCTCTCTCTAAAAATATACAAATCTTTAAAAAAATAAAATAAAGTCTCCCCCTGGTGAAACTTTGGGGATAATGTAGTTTCACCAGTGAATTCTACTACAATTTTAAAGAAGTTGATAGAAACAAAGGGAACATAATCTAAATAATTTTATGAGACCCATCTTATCTTTATATAAAAACCTTAAAAGGCAATCACAGCATGGGCTATTATATGCCAAACACATTTTCAAAATAGAGATCCCTTAGGCAACAAATCAGAACAAAGATATTTGAAATATGCAATATGAAGATTTGGGGGGCAGGGAGAAGACTAACAATCCAGGTGCTACTCAGCTGTGCCACACAGCTATTCTCTGCCAAGTCTGGACCTTAATCCCCAGCCTTTATACAGCGAGGGGGCATGGTGGTGAGGTCACAGAGTAGTTATCTAAGTGGCGCCATCTGTGTCCTAGAGGATCTCTACTAAGGTCTCCATTAATTATCTGAAGTGGAGTCTTCGGGGTGCCACTTTAGGGAAAATCTGAACAAGCCTTCCCACATTCTAATCAAGGCATGTGTTAACCTCCACAGGGCCTGAAAAATGTAGTCCCAAGGGAGGTCATTGCACAGGCATGAACAAGATGGAGGGCCAAAGATGGAGTCAGTGTTGTAAGCACTCCTACAAAGTTCTAGGTTAATAAATTTAAAAATGACTTGGAAGTTGGATATTGATTTATGAATTGTTGCTGAGAGTAAAAGGGAGGGAGGCAGAGAGACTTTGGGTTTGTCCTTTTCTTCACTCAGTGGTTTAACCATGAAAATATTATCCAGTTCATGTCTATATTTTAACTACACACACACACACACTGTGCACATATAATATTGTTTAGTAGGTGTTTTTCAATTTTTATCAATTTCTATAAATATAATAATGAGTCATGATATTTGAGCTTTTCACCCAACATTAAATTTCCTAGACACCCATGGGGATATATATAGATTTGTCTAATGGGTTATAACTGCTAAATATAGATATAGAAATATATCAGAATGTATTTGCTCATTCTTCTAATTATTGGCACCTCACTTATATCCAGTATTTCTCCATTACAAATAATGCTGCTTTGAACACCTTTGCATGTGACTCCTTATATGTTCTCTGGGGCAGATTGGCGTTTGAAAAAGAGAAAGTGGGAGATGAAATGTAGAAATATTGGACACAAACATTTACTTTGTGATATGCCATAGGAAAGATGAGAGAGTTATTTCATATTATCAGTTATTCTCTAGGTATTGAGATAATAGCAGTGTTTCTGCCTTTTGGGGACTTACTTTGTTGTCAGGGACACAGAACATAATCAAATAACTATGTATGTTAATGTCATTAACAAATGTTATAAAGAGGAATAAAACATATAGGATGGAGATAATGGACAGAGATGATTTACAGATGAGGCTTAGATTTGGGTGATAGAATGGTCCAGTAAGGCCTCAGTGATGTGATATGTGAAGGAATATACCTAAATGGTATAAGTATACCTGGCTATACCAGATGACTATACAGAGGATATTCTAAGTAAGAGTAATGGTGCATGCAAAGGCTTTAAGGCAGAAACATGTCTGATGTGTTCATTGCATTGACAAAAAGAGCAGTGTGGCTGGATTGGTGAGCAGGGTAGAGGGCCTTAGGAGATAAGTTAAAGACTTTGTCAGACGTCTGCTCACATAGGTTCTTTTGGATATGTTACAAACTTCAAATGTTATTCCAAGTGTGACCTAACATCCTGAGAGTTGAAAGCAACTCATGATCTCTTTTCCTTTTAAGTATCTTACATTCAAGGTGGTAGAGAATAAATCATAGGGAGACAGAGAGGACAGAGTGGAAATGAGAGGCTAGGGTAGATTCTATTACTATAGTTGAGAGGAAAAATCACTACGGCCTAGAGAACAAATCAGAAATCGAAGAACTAAACTTGATAGAATTAACAGTACAGTTGCATAGTATTTGCTGAAGGATTGGTTGAAAAGTAGGACATAAAGAGAGGAATAGCGTTTTGCCATGAGCATCTGGGATAAAGGCAATGACAATACCTTTGGTGGGAAGTCCTGGTGCAGGGGATATGAAGAGGCAAAGGAAGAAGTAAGAGTTATAATTTACATGTTAAATATGAGATGTTTCTTAAGCATCAAAGAGTGGATGCCAAGTAGAAGTTTAGATGTTAGTCTGGAACTCAAAGGGGAGCTCAGGGATAGAGATAATAATCTGGAAGACCATCAGTTTATTTAAATACATTGGAAAGTATGAGATCATCAAGGAAGGAGTGGGTGTAGATAGAGATGAGAAGAAACTCATGATGGATCCCTGGACTCTCCAAATTGCTGGAAGACAAGAAGCATAGCACAAGCTCTGAGAAACTGTTACTAGAGAAGTAGCAATGAAACCAAGAGGGCATGGCACCCTGTGGGCTATGTAAAAATATGGTGGTTTTTTTGTTCTTGGATATCTCCTGTTTCTTATTTGTCTTTGTTTCTATATAGCCAATAGCCTATGAGCTCTTTAAAGGAGCTTTGGTTTCTAGAACTTGGCATCAGTGACTTGCACCCAGTGTCTACTCAATTTATGTTGAATAAATGAAAAAGCAGATGTCAAGTTATGAATAATTCTAGAATGTGTGGCACATAATTTTGAATGAAGAATGAGAATAGTATGCAAAGTGCCTTAAGAACTTAGCCTAGGAAACATGATAGAGCTGAATGAAGATGTGCTACTCTGGGAGAAGAGTATAAAAGAGGGAGGCTGAAAATTGTACAGGCAAATTTCAAACACCTCACAGCTTTGCCTTTGGCTAAACCTGGGGCTGAGACTGTTAGATTTAGCAAAAAAAAAAAAAAAAAAGAAGCAAGTATTGGAATTTTGGAATATAAATTACTAGAAGCCTAGATAGTTATAGATTATCGTAGTTTTTTATGTATAATATATCTGCCATGTTGGTTACCTGCCAATTTCTTAAAGAGATAATAAAAGCCTTCATTTTCCACTTTGACACTTTGAAAATGTATCATAGATTCATGAAGGTTAGTAGGTGATGATTTCCAATAATATATGCATAGTAGATAACCCCAAATCTTATAAGTAAGATTTTTTTTCCAGGCAAAAATATGATTAAACTAGATTCAGCCTAAAGCAAAATTTCATTTATGATTTATTGATATTTTTGGTCGGTTAAATCACTGCAGGGGAATTATGTTAGAAAAGCAGTTTGTGTCATCCTAGTGAAACCTAACCCCGTATCCAATAAATGACAAGCAGCACTTATATTTCACTTTGCTAGGTACCAGAGAGCTGGGATCTATAAGCTGTCCTGAATATAAATGCTTCTTTTACCTTGGAGCAATACTAAAGAACATAAAGGCATCAACATACCAAATACAATAAAATACAAGGTTCTACTTTAATTAGTGATCTGGCATCATTTAAGATGTTTTTATGTCAAGGAATAACTGCATATTATAGGATAAGTAATGAAAATTATTCTTTTGAAATGTCTCTAGAAGGGCTAAAATAACAAACAAGGCAATTTCGTTCTTTAGTGTTCTTCCTACATAATAACATGGAATGAATCATTATCAGTGAAATATAAAGGATGTATAGAATTTCTCTGGACTTAAATTTTTTTAATGTTAAATTAATCAGTATATTTTAGTTTTAGATAATATCTTAAAGTACAGGTGTGCATGAATAAAATGAAGGACATGGTGAATATTTACAACATTTAGATAAGGTAGGTAGCCATTTGCAAACATTTAAAAGCATAAAAAGTATGTAAGGGAAGAATATAGGTTATAAAATAAGACAGATCAGATTTTAATTGTAGTATCAACAACTCTAAGGCCTTGAGGAGTTATCTGAGTTTCAGTTTCTTCATCACCATTTAATGAGGGAAAACATACATGTATCTTTCAGTTAAATGAAGATAGAAAATTGTGAAGTAAAATTGACTAGAATTGACTAAATTATAGAATTAACTAAGAAAGTATGTCTTGTAAAGTACCAAATTTCATTTGGTATTGCAAAGCATTAAATGATCTTTGAATTGAAAATGATTTTATAGAATATTTTCCCAAAGAGAGCTATGCAGATTAAATCTTGGTCTGTAGGAGTTCACAAACTTTCTCATGTGTTTTGAAATCAATAAATGGGGATCAGTGTGTTTTATTAAAGAACAATCTTGCATTATTGAGTTTTTAAAAATCTATCCAATTACTGATCAAGTCTATGTTAGAGCACAGTTTTGACACAGACTGTATATAGGATTGCCAGATAATAAACAGAATGATCAGTTATATTTGGATCTCAGGATATAACACATGTTTTTTAGTATAATTTTGTCCCATGAAATAGTACACAATTATACTAAAAACTTATTCCTCATTTATCTGAAATTCAAATTTAACTGGGACTCATATATGTATATTTGCTAAATATGGCAGCCGTAACTGTAAGTTTCCAGATTTTAGAAACAATGCAGGATAATATTGCAGAACAGCCATAATATTGCAGAGAGTAAATGAATCTGATTGTCAATTCTCCCTTTTCCTCCTATTATTAGTGGAGTGATATAAATATCTGGGTCATGTTCACCTTATGTACTGAAAAAAGTATAGTAATCCAAAAATTATTTGTAGATGAGTATGTCTTGATTGAGTTTGGGGATTTTAAATTCTGCAAAATGTAATTAAAATAATCATTTAAAATATCAGACATGTAATTTCTTGCCATATAGTCCTCTTTTTAAATGCACTATAAAGTTGATCTTGAATATTACTTGTAACCACTTTCTAAGTAGTAATATATCAGTTTGGAGGTTTCCTCATCAAAAGTTCTGAACCAAGAGCATTTAAGTATGAAAAAAAATTGAATTTTTATATATTTCTATTGTTAATAAAGAGAAATACAATCAACATGATTTTAAAATGGTCTTCCTTAAAAAGCTTCTGCACAGCCAAGGAAACAGTCAATAAAACTAAGAGACAGCCCACGGAATGGGAGAATATATTTGCAAAGCACTACAGATAAAGGACTGGTATCCAAGATCTACAAAGAACTTCTCAAACTCAATACACGAGAAACAAATAAACAAATCATAAAATGGGCAGAAGATATGAACAGACACTTTTCCAATGAAGACATACAAATGGCTAACAGACACATGAAAAAATGTTCAAAATCATTAGCCATCAGGGAAATTCAAATCAAAACCACACTGAGATACCACCTTACGCCAGTTAGAATGGCAAAGATAGACAAGGCAAGAAACAACAATTGTTGGAGAGGATGTNAATAAAGTGGTCTTCCTAATTAGGTTCTTAAAAATACATAATGTTCTAAAAGGTAATATCCCATGAGGAAGATCACTAGTATAATGCCAAAGCCTTTAAATATAATTTTACATTATCCAAGTCAATATAGAAAGAAGTATTGGAATTTTGACAATTTTTGCCAATGTGGAGAGAAATTAAAGAGGACCTAAAAATAGAGAGATCTATTTTTTTTTTCATAGACTGGAAGACTTAATATAAAAATGGCAGTACTCCTCAAATTAATGTACAGACTCAACACTATCTCCATCCAAATCCCAGCTGCATTTTTTTTTGTGGAAATTTTCTAGACTTTATATAAAAATTCAAGGAACTCCAAATAATGAAAATGATTTGGAAAAAGAAAAACGAAGTTGAGGACTCACCCTTTGTGATTTCAAGCTTTCTACTAAGTCTAGGAATCATGGCTGTCAGGTACTTGCTTGAGGATAGACATACAGAGTAATAAAAATGGATGGAAATTTCAGAAATAAACCTTTGTATTTATGGTCAATTGATTTTAGACAGGGAGTCAAAACAATTTAATAAGGGAAAGTAAAGTATTTTCATCAAATAGTGCTGGGACAATTGGATGTCTACATGAAAAAGAATGAAACCAGATTCCCACCACACGTATGCAAAATATAACCCAAAATGAATCATAGACAATATTTAATACACAAAACTATAAAAATCTTAGAAGAAACCATAGGAGTAAATCTTTGCAACATTAGATTAGACAACGGTTTCTTAGATATGATACCAAAAGCAGAAGCAACAGAAGCAAAAAAAAAAAAAAAATGAACTTCATCAAAGTTAAAAATNGGAAACCAGAGTCCCACCACACATATGCAAAATATAACCCAAAATGAATCATAGACCATATTTAATACACAAAACTTTATAAATCTTAGAAGAAACCATAGAGGTTTCTAGGAGTAAATCTTTGCAACATTAGATTAGGCAACGGTTTCTTAGATATGATACCAAAAGCAGAAGCAACAGAAGCAAAAAAAAAAAAAAATTGAACTTCATCCAAGTTAAAAATCTTTGTGCTTTTAAAGATACTACCAATAAAGTGAAAAGACAATCCACTGATTCAGAGACAATATTTGCAAATCATATATATGACAAGTAACTTGTTTCTCGAATATATAAAAAAGTCTTACAGCTGAACATTAAAAATTGGGCAAAGATTTGAACAGATATTTCTCCAAAGAAGATATACAAATGGCCAATCAGCGCATGAACAGATGCTCAACATTGTTAGTCATTCATTAGGGACACACAAAACAAAACCATAATGAGATATAATTCAAACCCACTAGGATTGCTATAATTTAAAAAAAGCTGGACAATAACAAGTGTTAGCAAGGATTTGGAGACATTTTTACCTTCATAAATAATTGGTGAGAATGTAAAATGATGCAGCCACTTTGGAAAACAGTTTGGCAGTTTCTCAGAAAGTTATATAGAGAGTTACTGTAAAACCCAACAGTTGCACTCCTAGGATTGTATACAAGAGATCTAAAGACATGAACATACTAAAACTAGTACACGGGTATTCACAACATCATTATTAATAGTTAGCCGAAAGTGTAAAAATACCAAATTTCCATGAACTGAGGAACAGATTTAAAAATGTGGTATATCCATACAATGGAATATTATTCAGCAAAAAAAGGGAATGTGCTAGCAAAATTTGCTGCAACATAAACGAACCTTGAAAACATTATGTTAAGTGAAAAAAGCCAAATACAATAAAACATATTTTGTATGATCCCATTGATATCATATCTAAAGTAGG
Source organism: Ailuropoda melanoleuca (assembly GCF_002007445.2). NCBI lineage: Eukaryota > Metazoa > Chordata > Mammalia > Carnivora > Ursidae > Ailuropoda > Ailuropoda melanoleuca. The sequence goes on from NC_048237.1 coordinate 6,500,342, forward strand.
CAAATCAATAAAGGCAAAAATAGATTGTTAATAGACAAAAAAAGCAGTAGTCAAGTTCTGGGAGAGGGGATAATGGAAAGTGATTGCAAATGAATATGGGGTTCCATTTTGGGGTGCTGAAAATGTTCTAAAAGTATATAGTGCTGATGGCTGCACATCTCTGATGTGCCACTGAATTGTATACTTTAAATGGGTGTATTTTATAGATTAGTATTTTATCTCAATAAAACTGTTATAAAAATAGAAAACAATGATTTTTGAAATGAAACTTTTTCACTTCGTTGACTGACTAACTTAAATTTTTAAGAGATGCTGATCAACTTCACAGTTAGCATAGGTGTATAGAAGTCCACCCAAGAAGTTGGGAATCAATACATCTGTGAAATTCTTGTGCAACAGAAGACTGGGTCAGACTAATTTATGCTGCATAACCAGGCTCTTGGGATGGAACTGCTCCAGATCATCTTCCCACTATCGACACTGCCCTTGTGTTTTGTTTGTTTTTCTCATAGTACTTTGCCTTTGTACTTTAATTACCAGTCTCCTACATGCAGTTTAGAAGAGCGTAATATAATTAAAAAATAGAAAGATAAAGTTGGACAATCTCTCTGTATATGTTTAATTAAAATTTAAAAATTAAGCTTTACTTATATTCAATATGTAGGTGGTATGGACTGATTAGTGTCATTGATATGTTGAAGATCTAATCCCCAATGCAATGGTATTTGGAGGTGGGACCTTTGGGAGATAATTAGGTCATGGGATTCAAGTCCTCATAAGTGGGATTACTGCCCTTAAAAGAAAAGACAAGAGAGAGAGGATCTCCTTTTCCACCATGTAAGGCGAGGAGTCTATCTCTGCTAGAAAGAGGGTCCTCGCTGGGATCTAAATTGGCCAGTACCTTGATCTTGGAATTTACCGGTCTCTAGAACTGTAAGAATAAGTATCTCTTGTTTAAGCTACCCAGTCTATGATATCTTGTTATAGCAGCCTGAACTAGGACAGGGGCAACATCCACACCCTTCTTCCACTATGTATGAGTAGCCCTCTGATTCCTAAACACCTAAGTGAAATTTCTGCAAATATACTCTCCATATATCTTATATATGCATATATAGATGGATAGATTTCATATTGTACATATATGCATATATAGATGGATAGATTTCATATTGTAGATATATATGTGATATGTACAATATGAAATCTATCCATCTGTATATCTTATATACTCTATATAGAGTCATGAATTATATTATGTAGTTTTTAACTATGCATTACCAAATAGAAAAGTAGCATAAAAATATCTCTACACAAAAACATAGATTAGAGAAAATATTAACATTACAGTTAAAAGGAAAGAGTGACAGAAAGTAAGCTGAATACTACTATCCCTAGAAAGTAAGCTCTTGGTTAGCCAAGATTATAAAGTAAAAAAGTGAGAGTGCAACATAATATTAAAAAATATAAAACTTAAAGCTGCTCTGCAGTATAAGTGTGATAACCAAAGAGATTTTAAGTTTTTTTTTTCAAAGAATAGCCTCTATATTAAAGAGAAGACATTTTAGAAACATTTTGGAAATAGTTCCATTATTATATGTTAATATGCCCCAAGGGAAATTGATATTCACTAGTCAACTTTCCATGATAACAAAAACCAGTAATTGGTTGGCATGATTGAAAAAGTGAATATCATATTAAGTACTCACAGAGTAAAATGTCCCTTTACAATTTGGCACATCTTTGAAAAACCATTGTTTTCATTTATGATGAACTTAAAACAAGTCTAAAACAATGAATTTAGACTCAGACCTTTTAATCGTTTTGAATGAAGTTAAGAAGGGAGACAAAATCAGTGACTTACTGTTATCACAAGTGTTCATAGGATGAATATTATCTTCATTTTGCAGAGGGAAATCTTAGCTTCAGATAACTTTGAATAACTTTCCCAAGTTTAACACACTAACTGATCCAGAGTTGAAACCCATGCCTCCTGACTCCCAGCCAGCCTTTCTGAAACTCCCTTAGGGATTATTGTTCTTTTGAATAGAAAATATTTCACTCTGTTATGTACAAGTTAGGTAGAAGTATGTTTTCCCTACTTATAATTCATTCTAGGTTTGTGAGTTCCTGTCTCATTGACTTTAGGCTTGGCGATGACACGCTTTGGCCAGTGAGACGGTCAGTCATAGAACGGCATTGCCCATCAGAGTGGATGCTTTAAATATGATTGTGTGATCCCCTCTGGCTCTCCTGTACTCCTCCCTTTTACCACAAGGCTAGTAAGCCTAGAGAGTGGTTGCTGTTTCGGTCCAGGTCCTGTGAGGAGACACATAAATCTTGGTGGAGTCCAGTGAAACCACAGCCAATACAACGAGACCTACTATCTATTATAGTCAGAATTTATTTTGCCTTTACAGGTGAGGAATATTATCTTGCAATTACACTATTTGTAATAGAGGAATTTAGAAAATAGATGAGTAAATGTTTATTGGAATTTTTGCAGTTTAGATTATTAGAATAAGTATCTTATATTTCTGTTATCTCTTTTAGGGTGTGTAGCAAGATTTGTTGTCGGGAATATCTATTCTTCCCTGCAGCCCTCAGGAATAGAGTGAGCAAGTATGCAAACAAAACTTTTATGTGCACCAGTTGTGCTTGAGATGACAAAAACAATAGTTATATTCAAACAACATTTAGAGAAAGTAATTTCCATGAAACAGTCTATAGTTGAAATTTACTTACTCATTGGTTGCAGTCAGATCAGCAAAAACTGGTTATTCGGATCTCACTGGCCCATTAACAGAACTGTTTACCGAAAATGTAATTCTACATGATACTGCCAATTGATATTAAGTTCCATTATAAGAAAAAATAATACAGTCTCATGAAACTCATTCTACCTGTGTCTCTTTTAAGAATAATTTGATGATGTTTATTACACAGCAGAGGAACTTCTGCCTGCAATTTGTACAAAGAATAATACACTTCTCATTAGTAAATGGTTTGTTTTGATCTTATCTTTGCAGTAAATTTGTCTAACTAACCAGGTTCCTTTTGTTTCTTTGAAACTAAAAATCTTACACCTAAATTTGGCATTCATTTTTCTTAGCTATATTTTTCCTGTACGTCTATGGCATTACATTGTTTTCTTGTTGTTTCTTTTATTTTAATTTTATATATCATGTTATATTTTGTGTATCCTTGTAAATTCTTTAAAACCTTTCTGGAACAAATCATAGCATCAATATAGAAATACGTATTTTTACAATTCTGACATGAATCCATATACATCGGTATCTGTAAGAAAGCATTATGCTTTCACAAAATACCAAAAAAATACCAGTAAGTGACACAACAATATATCTCTAGTTTTCTCGTGTAAAAATAGGATTACTAATTATCTAATACGTAAGGTCTTTTTTAAGCCCAAATAATACAGGACTCTACGAACTCTTCCCCTTAAGTAAAAGCGACAATTACCCGGTCTTTTCCATCCTCACCTAGTACCAGTAAGAACTAATACAGGAATGAACCGTTCTTGTATAATACCTCCTTCATCACCTTGTTCTCAGTAAGATCATACTTCTTTCACTTTCCTGTGCATGTTAGTTACCTTAGGGTCTTCAGTTGCAGATTCTCTAGTTAGGGAGGGGTCTGAGATTCTGCATTTCTTAGGCTGACACTGCTTGTCAGCAAACCACACATGAAAGGGATTAGACTCAACTAAATGTGGTGGGAAATAATTTGATGTTAGCAGCTCAAAGCAGGAAAAATTTTACAGGTGCTCTCAAAATTGAAAAATAGATCAGGGACCTGTCACCACATTTTAGGTCTGGTATTCTAAAAAAAAAAAAAAAAGGTAAAAATGCCACATTTAGCTGGCTGTTGACCTTGAATTATCCTATCTTCAAAAAAGTGGATATTTGCATTGTGTAATTTATAAAACCAAAACAATACACAGCACAGGAAAAGAATAATAAATCTGTAAGCATTCTTCACCTTAAGAAAAAAGGGACAAGAAAGGAAGTTGCTAGGACCAGAATCAGAATTTTAATTACTAAATTTCAGCATATTTTAAAAAATAAGTCCTAGAATTTAGGTTGTATAGTTAGCTTAAAGAAGACGTGATTGTTTATGCATTTTGTTTTGGTTTAAACAAATCTGCTGGCATTCTGCAAAGAGAAACAGAGACAAATGGTTTAAACAGAGCTTTGCTCTGTGTTTCAGCACACTGCCATAAAACAAGTTAGATGAAATTAAGCATGCAGTAAGATGGAAAAATTTTGCTGGCGTTATCACAAGTGCTTACCATAAATATATTACAGTACATGCAAAAAGACTGCAGGGAAAGCTAGTGCTATCAAACTGCGAATTGATTTCATCCATACTTTTCATACTGGCTGCTTTTGTTTGTTTATTTTGGTTTGCTTTGTTTTGTGTGATTATCATTCACAACTGAAATATGCAGAAAAACACACCATTAATTCTCTCCATTATTTGTGAAGCATTAATGAGGAATTATGTAAACATTGATATTTTTAATGAAGACAGCTTTCCTTTTAGCGAATTTATTGGGGCTAGGGGGATAAGAGTGTTTCATGTTATTAAAAATAAATCTGCAGAAAAAATATGCCTGCCTTGACACTAGACTGTGATCTTCTTAGGGGATTTTCATTTTATTCATCTTTGGACCCTCAGAGCCTAGCATAACTGTCGGTAAGTAATTATTTGCTACATCATTGCTTCTTCATGCTGTATCATATGATAATAAGAAAAATCTTATTAGGTCAAATTAATGCTGTATTAAACTTAGTTTTCTGTTATTTAGACTATCCTCTAAGCCAAATTATAGAAGAATATAACAATGATGAAGGAAGTTAGGACAGAAACACATTGCCATATGATTTATTTTTTTTTATTATAGGAACGAGTTCTATGATCAAAGGAAAACTCAAACTCTTTACTTCTCTTTTTAATTTCATGAACTATATAGGACCATCCTTGGCTTATAGCATATATAGTATGATATTATTTTCATGATGCTTAGGGTTCCTATTCTGTCCTTTTATTTGATGACCACAAAGCTTATAGGTCTAGGGATTGGAGACCTTTCCTATAGTCATACACTCAAAAACTTTGTTTCTTTCTTTTCAATTTTATCAATCAGTTTTCTTCCTCTCTTGATGATTAATGTTGGTCATGTAGATACAACATCTGCATACACTGTACAACTGATTTTTTAAAATTTACTGAATGCCTGTTTGTACCAATTACTGTGCCAATGAATGAGACCCAAGTCTGCCTTAATAGTGAACATAATCTAGTGGGTACTGTCAGACTTTTCATTGTTTTCTGAACTTGTGGTTCACATCTTGCTAAAAGCAAAAGTCTAATTTTGTGATGCACTTAATTTTTTTCTTTATTAAACATTTATATTTCTTCATATCATCACTTGTAACAATCCCACTAATTTTACACTTTTAACTCACCTTAGACTTCAATATTTACTACATTAAGCACAAATACAGCAAAAAAACCTGTTGACTGGTGAGCATGTCCCTACCTGAGCTTTAAATCAGATTCACTCAGAAAGCGTTTAAAAGTATTTATGCATGATAGACTTAACAAGAGTTTCTAAAATATATGAGAGGAAAAACTATAAAACATTCCTAAAAGATATAAAACTGGAATTGAAAAGTGAAAAAACCTATGCTGTTCTTGAATAATGATAGACATAACAGATATTAAAATATTTTATAAAGCTCCCTTAATCAAAATTAATTCATTAATGTATCAAATGGGTAGCAATAGAATATTCAAAAGGAGATTGAAGTAAACATTTTACATATGAAGGGATAGCAAATAAGTCAGTGGGAAATAGGGGCACCTGGGTCACTCAGTGGGTTAAGCATACAACTCTTGATTTCAGCTCAGGTCATGATCTCAGGGTCATGAGATCAAGCCCCGTGTGGGGCTCTACACTCAGCAGGGAGTCTGCTTGGGATTCTTTCTCCCTCTCCCTCTCCCTCTGCACCTCCTACCTCTCACACACGTATGCTCTCTCTCTCTCAAATAAATAATCTTAAAAAAAAATCAGTGGGAAGTGAACAATGTTTTAAGAGGTCTTAGATAATTAGGTATTCATATGGAAAAATTAAAATGTGATCTGGTTCAGATACCACATACAAGAAAATAGATAATTTATAAGTGGATTAGAGATATGCAGATAAAATTAACAATTTATGAGTACTAGAAAGGTTTGGGCAATTTTTAAATAAAATGGCTGTGGGGAAATGAGCTCAAATAAGGCTCAAAATCAGGAGTAATACTGGAAAGAATAACATACATGACAAAATATAAATAAACAAATATTACATATAGAAATACACCAAGATGAAAGTAAAAAAAAAAACAAATTTAATATTGAGGGAAAACTGCAATGATATCACAGAGTTAATACGATGGATATACTTAAAAAGTTCTAAAAATGATATAAAAAAGACCATCACTTATAGAAAATGGATAAAATATAGACACAGAAACTGTTCTCATTTATAATTAGGAGAAATGTACATTAATATTACATGAAATACTACATCTCACCCATTGAGACATTTGTCATTTAACAACATCCTTGATGAGCTAATGGGAAACGTGTTGCTTCTGCAGTGTTGGTGGTAATACAAAGTGTTACAACCTCCTAAGGAGGTGAATTTGGCTATCTCTAAGAAAATTACACCTTTATTCACCTTTTAACCCCATAATCATTTGTCTAGGAATTCATTCCAAAAATACATGGCAAAAATTCAAACTGACCATAGGCTAAAGGCTATTAATTACAGTGCTATTTAAAATAGCAAAAGACGGGGCGCCTGGGTGGCACAGCGGTTAAGCATCTGCCTTTGGCTCAGGGCGTGATCCCGGCGTTATGAGATCGAGCCCCACATCAGGCTCCTCCGCTATGAGCCTGCTTCTTCCTCTCCCATTCCCCCTGCTT
>NC_048237.1:6507423-6548621 GCF_002007445.2 Ailuropoda melanoleuca
TAAAATAGCAAAAGACAAAAAGAACTCAATGTTCATCCATAATGGAATGTGTAAGAAATTATTATACATAGACACCATGGCACCACCTTTAAAAGGGACAATCCCTAGATAATGCTTTGGGTTGATCTCCAGGATATGCTGTTCCAAAAAATGTAAATAGTATAATATCTTTTTAATAAGAAATTGATGGAATGAAAAAAAGAATATATATATATATATATATATAAAATTGGCTTTATTTCTGCGAAAAACTCTGACAAGATACATACAAGGAAACACACACACACACGTAGCTCTCATCTGTCACTACACAACGCTATTACAATACCGTTGTCTATCATCCCTATGCTGTGCCTTTCATCCCTGTGACTTACTCATTCCAAAACTGAAAGCCTGAACCTCTCACTCTCCTTCACCATTTTGCCCACCCACTTGTGGTGAGCATAGCATCATGTGTAGGGCTGTCGATCACTGTGTGGTACACCTGAAACTAACATAACATTAACTATACTTCAATTAAAAAAAAAAAAAAGATTAGAAAATATATAAAAAAAAAAAAAAAGAAGAAGAAGAAGGGCTTGAATGTTTAAGTGTTTTAGGAGCTCCCGGATAATTTAAATGTGCAAGCAGAGTTAAGGACCACCGCTAAAAACGATAAGGTGGCCAAGGTTGAAGTGACCACCAATAACACTAACATATCTGTTGATGTGAGCTGGTTGGATGCATTATAGCTTTATTTGTGATATGAATATTAAGACATTTCCTGTCATGTGGGATTTTTCAAAGGCACTGAAAACTGATAACAAAGCAATAGCTTTCAAATAAATTTCTTTTTTGGCATCTGTGAAGTAATTGAGGGCAAAATCAGTTTTACAAACTTAAACTCACCTTTCTCCCAAGGGCTTTTTAAGCCAATTTAGAATTCTGTAGAGTGAAGAAAAATTAGAGTAAGAGCTTTAGAGTGAGCTAGTGGTATGTGTGGTGTTTTCCTTAGAAGTCGGGAGAAAAGATGTATACTTTCCCTTCTTCTCAAACCAAGTGAAGGTATCTTTAAGGCAAAATTAGGAGATGTTGGCTGGTGCTAGTTGACGTTGATGGGACATATGGACTGACTCCAGGCACGGCAGGGACAAGTCTAAATACAAAGGACTATGGCACTAATGGCTTGAGATGGCAAAAAAAAAAAAAGAAAGAAAAGAAAGGCACTGCTAGAAGTAAGCACGTGCCTACTTAGACCTGCCCATTTGCAAAGGACCGGATGTGGATCTGCCAGGAGATTTATAAAGAACTTCTATCCAGGAGGATACCTGGAAAGCCAAGGAGATCTCGATGAAATGGTGAACTGCTAAAGGCCCAAGACTCAGAGAGTATTGTAAAGCAGTTAGCTATAGCAAGTATGAAATTACTATAGTTGGAGTTCTCGGAGCTTCATCAAAAATGTACACACACACAAAATGCCAGAGAAAAAGACTCAGCAACTAAACATCTGGCACCTACAGGGCACAAGCACCCAGACTGGAAGACCTTTTCTGCTCCTTTCAGAATCTATTCCAAGAGGGGCCAAGATAGTTGGGTGGTATGGAGTTTTCAAGTTAGGGCATAATAACCAGCTTATAAAGCTCCTCTCTCCACTTTAGACCTTCAAGCCTAGGTTAAGCATGAGCAGCAGAAGGGAAAAAGTTTGAAGTTTTCATGTGTTTTGAGCATTCATATGACGTAGCACAGTAATTTACATTTATTGAACTGAGGCAATTTTTGTGATTGAATAGTGATGTTGTTTGGAGTGATGGCGTTGGGGTCTGGAGCCCACGGGCAAAAAGGTGGTTTTATTAAAGCATGGGGACAAGACCCGTGGACAGAAAGAGCTGCTGTGCCGGGGTTGTGAGGGGTGACTGATTTTATACTTGGGAGTAGGGGGTAGGTAAGGTAAAAGGGAGTTTTCCAAAAGGACCTTCATATGCTTAAAGAAGACTCACAGGATCCTGGAGGCCTGCCTATAGTCAGGCTAAGGTGGTTTTCTTCCCCCTCTAATAAGGCATCAACGTTAAGATAGTTGCAAGTTTCCTGGAGGAATATTATACTCTGCCTGTTTCAAGTATATGTCAGTGGGCTACAGGTTATAAAGAAATTTAATTTTATTTGCATTCCCTTCTGTCTTTGTTTCCCACATCTCTGTGGAGGGGAGGGTAATAATGTTAGAACTCCAGTAAATTGAGTCTATGGGTCTGGGTCTCTGGAAGTTAGGTTATTGATAAGAATTTTTTTTCTTATAAATTACTAAGACATTTATAAACTGATGGGGACTTCTGTCCTGCAAGACTGTGATCTCTATCAGTTAACCATTTTTTTTGTTTTGTTTTGTTTTTTGTTGTTCATTCCCTTAGCTTTAGGGCAGCCAGGAGTGCCTGAGGAATGTTACACAGATCCCACCTGGGGGGAGTGGGGGTTGCAGGGTGTTTGCTTGTCCTTTGCCCTTAGCTGGCCTTCTGCTCCCTCATCAAATAGTATCTAAAAAGCAGTAAGTCCTACTCGAGATTTCATCCAAATTTGGTAAACATGGAGACTAGAAATCAGATTTGTGAAAAGAAAAGAGGAAAAATAAATAAAATGTATTGAACAGTTTTATAACAAGTTATGAATATGTAAGTAAAAGAGATATCACACTTGCTTATTTGTCTAATACCTGTTTGTGTGACATCTAAAAGAACTAGAGTGAATGAGAAATATTGTTTCAAACTATTTTTATGAACTAAAGTAAAAAATATCCATTAAACGTCTAAGAATTCTTCACATAAGAACATGATGTACACCCCCTATTCTATGAGGCTGTGTGTGTGACAGAGAGGGTGGGGGGAGAGGGGGAGAGAGAGAGAAAAAGGGAGAGAGAAAGACTGAGACTTCATTCAGACATTGAAAGAGAAAAATGTGGGAGAAAATAAAGCGCACCCGGATCTGAATTTCATGGAATTACATAGAATGTGCTTCGGGCTTCTCATCATAAAAATTCACAAAGGGTTGATGGTGAGTCTGATCTCATATATATGAATCTCTGAACTACTGTTCCACAAAGACACAGAAAGGGATCAACCAAAGAACAGCAGAGGAGCCATGCTGGCATTCAATGAATGCACTAACTGCTTTTTTACAGTGTTCTTCAATGTGTTACTTCTATCATGCTGGGACCTGCATAAAAATGAAATGTCATACTTCACTACCCTTCCAGCCAGTGGTACAGTTTATTTTCTTGTCTTCTGATAGAGTTCACAAATTTAATAACTGCCTTTTATCCTGGTCTCTATACTCCCTTTCAGCTTCCTATTCAGTCTTCTCTCTCTGCAGGCTTGCAGGAAATGCCTCATTTTAGGTTTTCTATAAAGGACATAATAGACAAGAAAAGCAAAAAAGGAGAGGATATTATCTATCATTTAGAAATGGACAAGGGGCAATCAGACCATTTTAATAGAGACAGAGCCGGGGCGGGGGGAACTCCTTGCTATTGTGGTAGTTACCATGTTCTTTTAGATGAGACAATTTGGGCTGGAATAAATTGAGCAGTTTGTGTTGAAAAGTATATTATGATTCTTCTGATCAATGTCCATTTTGAAAAAAAAAAGTAATTGATCCTTAATAAAAAAAAATAATAGGGTTATTTTCAGAGAAATCTGACAAAATGGGACTGATTTTTCAGCTAATTAAGAAATACAGTGATGAATTTGAGTGTTTCTGCTTTGATGCATGTGGCTATAATTAATAATGACTTTGCAGGTCTCCACATGTTTCCTAAATGACAATGACAATATCATTAATGAGGTGCATTATTGTACAGATTTTTTTGGAAGTTGGGAAATAATAGAGTGAGGTTCAGGCAATATTTCTAAAGAAATATCATCTGCTGGTGAAACCAATAATCCTTCATTTACATTCTCATTAAGGTCTGAATAGGCAGCACACCACATTTGAGTTCCTTGTAAACATGCAGGCAAGCACGTTACTAGCAAATTGCAAGAGTGAGTTTGTAACTAGACGTCTTTGTTCCTGTCCCATGCTCTATACCTTTCACCTCTTTGATTAAAAACACAGCGTGTAGGAATGAATCATTGTTAATCTCAGAGAAAATGGTTTCTAACATTGAATTATTTAAATGCTAATTGCAGTGCATTGCCTACGAATAATCAACCAGAACTTTTAACTAGATGATGTTTAATTCTCTTTTGAAATACCAAGTGGCTCTCAATACTTCCATAGTCCTTTTTGCATCCCAATAAGTAAACATCAAAGTGTGTACTTTAGAAGAAGTATGAGATTGACAATTGCTGGAATTAATTTTCTATCATATCCTATTCTTACCCTATGGCATTAGAATTCAGGAACATGATGTTGTCCTAGGTAGTCATAAAAATTCCAATACCAGATACATTTGATATGAATGTACTCTTATTATAATATTCAGAATTTCATCAGAATGCATTTCATGCCATTTTATTTTTTCTCTTGCAATGCTAAAGACATAACAGCCTTTGTAAGAAAATTGTGAGGTGGCTCATAGTTAAATCATTCTCTCAGTGAAATTTTCAGAGTTGATGAAAGGCGATATTTTTAAGTTAGAATATTAAGAAGCTGTTCTTAAATTTTGGTGTGCATAAGGCTCATTTGAGGTATTCATTAAAACTACATTTTCCTGGGCTGCATCTCTAGAGATTTGAAATAAATACTTTGGCAGGAATCCCCAATCTTTGCATTTTAATTGTCAACTCCTTATGTGATTCTGTTACATTTACAAAAACACGTTTTGAGAATTTGTTTTTTCATTACACTTTTAAATATCTTTATTATCTTTAATACCATCATCACGTTTCCAATTCTTCTGAATTTGCTAAGCAATTTACTTCATTTTATTCTTTCTTTCCCTAGTCTTCAAACTACTTCTTCTCTCCTTAAAATAACTTTTGTTTAATTTATTATCAATTTTTTGTGCTTATATAACCACAGCACCTACCTGGTTGACCTTCCTGTGCCATTTTGCACGATGTCAAAACATTATAAATACTGTTATTAAAACAATTCTTAAATTTATTCAATATCTGTCGAGCCACATTGTCAAAACAATAACACAACTGCTTTCAAATGTCAAGACTATGACTCACAATAAGAATGAGATTTATAGGGGCGCCTTGGTGGCGCAGTCCTTAAGCGTCTGCCTTCCGCTCAGGGTGATCGCCGCGTTATGGGATCGAGCCCCATATCAGGCTCCTCCGCTATGAGCCTGCTTCTTCCTCTCCCACTCCCCCTGCTTGTGTTCCCTCTCTCGCTGGCTGTCTCTGTCGAATAAATAAATAAAATCTTAAAAAAAAAAGAAAAGAATGCTATTTATAATGTGATGGTATATACACATATATATTACTGTCGTAGACGTATTCATATGCAAAATTTGTTTTGTGAAGCAGTACTTATTCCAGTTATATGTGATTCAATTCTTTTATAATGTTTTATTTCATCCTTTGGTTTTTTAAACTATTTATAAAAATTTACCTAAACTGACCCACAAATAGCTTTTGACTTGGCGTTTGACTATTGGCCATAGCATTAGTGACCACCTCCAAGAGTCCCTTTCTATGTGGAGACCTTATTTTTAATCGCTACTTTTTGTTCAGAAAGTCATTGCACGGAAATGTGAATTTATTTGATGGTGAAACAGAAGGCTTGGTTTTGTCCTGGCTTTCTAAGTACTGGAACACTGCAAGTATGTTTTAGTTTATATTCCCTGAGACTTTATTCTGTAAATATTGTAGCATATTATCCACAAATGATCAGATTTATATTCTCAGAGAGATTTTGATTTTATTACTCAACAGTAAATTTATTCCTTTGGTTATTTGCTATTCTCAGCACTCTAACTTACCTAAAGCAAGTACTTATACCTATTTTTACCAATGAAAACTTCTCCCCAGGAAATCAGTATTGTAGACACACTATAATCTGTATTTCATAGAACGTCAGAGTTTTGGGGCATCTGAGGAGCCTGCGATTCATGAGTTTCCTCAACAATGTCTCCAATAGACACTGATTGTGGTTGAAACACTTCCAGAGACAGAGGACACAATGATCAGACAGAAAAATGGAAGTTACCTGATGGGGGGAACAAAGGCAAAAGAAATGTAGATAAAATTATATTTTCTTATAACCTCCTGTCCATTGACAAACACTTGAGGCAGGCAGAGTATAACATTCCTCCAGGACACTCCCAACTGTCTTAATGTTAATGCTTTGCTAGGGGGAAAACAACCTTAGCTTGACAGTAGCTAGGCCTCCAGGATCCTGGGAGCATTCTTCAGCATGTTAAAATCTTTCTGGAAAATTCCCTTGTCTTTACCTCCCCCAACTCCTTGGTCTATGATCAGTTGCTCCTCACAGTCCCAGATCAGCCGTTTCTGCTCATGGGTTCTGTCCCTGTGCTTTAATAAAACCACCTTTTTGCTCCGGAAACATCTCAAGAATTCTTTCTTGGCCATCAGCTCTAAACCCCAACATTTCCACATCATTACCTAAAAGAGACTAGAAAGACAAAATAGAGTAAAACTTGTCTGAAAAAAATATTAAATACATACTTTAAAGTAGGGATTTAGGGGTGCCTGGGTGACACAGTCGGTGATGCATCCAACCCTTGGTTTCAGCTCAGGTCGCGATCTCAGGGTTGTGAGATCGAGCCCTGTGTCAGGCTCCATGCTTAGCATGGAGTCCCCTTGAGTTTCTCTCTTCCTCTCCCTCTGCACCCCCTCAAATAAATAAATCTTTAAAAATAAATAAATAAAAATAGGGGTTTAAAAATAGTAATAACAGGTTTAGAAGAATAACATATAAATGGATTAAAGTTAAGTGGATTTAGTATCAAGATTCTCTTTTCTGTCTTGTACTGTTATAGATCCTTGCATCCATCACTCAGTAGCTGGCATTTTTCAACTTTCTACCAACTTTAGATTTTCATGTTTATATATGAATCCCTGAAGTAAATTCCAATAATGAATATACTGACCTACTCTTAATTAAAATAGTATCTTTCATATAATGATTAGTGTGTTTCAGCAGATTAATTAAACTGGCAATAGACTTTTCATTTGCAATTCTTTGAATTTGATAGCGTTGGTTTGCCTCACTCCCCACCCCCGCCCCCACCCCCAAGTTTGATTTTCAATGTTTTTAAATTTGTGTGACGGGCTTGTGAAAATAGTTTCTTGTGGTTGATTCTTCAGTTCCCTTAGGTTGTAAATGTTTTTCCGTCCTCCACCAGAAACTTCTGGTCTGATATTTTTTAAACTATTTTCAAGATGTGGGCTAGATGTCAACATTCTGTAATTGTTCCTGTGAATTCAACTAGAAAACTTTTCATCTGATGGAGATATTCAACCTATTTGCAGTGTAATTATATTCATGAAAATGAATTAAAGTGCATGATAATCCAGACATTTCCACTGGTAGGAAATATAATTCTTTCCATGTTAATTATTCTAAGTAATACATTGTTGACATTTACTTCAGTGAACAAAACAAACAATTAAAAAGGCAAAAAATAAAAAGGCAACATTAGAAGTACAGAGTGAACTAATACAAAATCATTTAAAAGCATCATATCATAATATTTACAAATAAATTATTCATTTACCTTCACTTTTGCCCTTGTGAAGCAAATAAAATGCTTCCTCAAATAAATCAAAACTGAAAATTCTTATTAAAAAAAGTTGCTAAGAAAAAAAATGACTTCTTATGAAATAATCTAATGAATTAATTATCCTTATACTTCAATAATATTGTAATTTACTATATTCCTTAGCAGCAAAACGGTATTTTTAAAAGGTGAAGCCTGAGTGAGTAGTTTCTAAATCAGATATAAAATTTCCTTATGGGCTTATATATTGCCCTGATATAAAATACATTTTACATTAGGCAAAGTATTAACAAGGATTACAAATAACCTAACAGTGGATATTAATGGTGTATATTTTTAGATTTTAACATTTTAATGTATGTATTAACAACTAAGTCTTATTGCTAAATGCATTTCTAATGGACAACAAAAATTCTTTGCAATATCAAGACCTCAAGTCATCTCTTTCAGTGTACGACACACACACACACATTTGCAGTTAATGCATTTGAAGTTTTAGAAATTTTCATTATTAAAGTTTCAGAAGACTGAGTAATATGAATTTGTCAGATTAATGCATATGCATATATGATTAATTATATTTTCTTAACTCTTTCAAGTTTAGTTTTTTTTCTTCTAATGGGGTGGGTGGACTTTAAGCTCAAAAACATTTTGAACATAAATAAATACAAATTCATTCTAAACCACCATGTGTCCAACAGTCATTCTCATGACATCTCATACAGTTAAATATGTTTCCAGTGAAGAGTAAACAAACAGGCTAACAAACCACTATGAAACAATTCTAAATTGAATTTTTAGCTACTCAGCTGTTACACTCATGGATTTTGATGATTTAAGTTGGAAAGTCTGTATTTCTGATATGTATGATTGTGATTAAAGAAAAATATTCATTTTGGAGTTATAGTAGGCTTGTTCAAAATAATCATTTTCTTTGCTTCATACAAATAAAATAAATAAATTAGTTTAGATCTGATAGTTGAATTTGTGTGGACTTACCATATATTTATTATCCCGATTTTCCATGCAAAATGGGTTGCACCCAGCAGTGGCATCACAAGAGAAGGGCAATGTAAGTCGTCGGCTACCATGCAGAGAAGCAGTGTTCTATCAATGACACTGTTTAAAACTGCCAAGACTTTCTTTCAGTTGGTCTTCATATTGTTTTAAAATTTTCAACATAAAGCATACTTCTTATTACATGTACCCTTGGTACTTCCCTTACCTATGTTATATAGTTGTTAAGATTAAATACAACTTTTGTGGAACTGGCTATTCTGATATTATTGTAGGCATTTTTCTTGTCTTAAAAATACTAAGAAAACCTAGACATAAGTATAGTTTTCATATTTGGAATAGCATTTCTTTTGTAATTTTACTATATGTTTTTAAAATAAAAACCCAGTATTGTCTCTTTTTGTTCAATTTGAACTGTAAGATTGGTTATGATTCAAAATACGTTCAGAAGATACCTGAAAACAAAACATGTTTGCCAAATTCATCCTAATGAAAATAGTTTTTTCCTTAACTTTCCAGATAGTTAGCTTTTAACTAGTACATGTGTTATCAACTTAAAGAGTTAGGCCATAATATTCATTCCTATTTCAAATATTTGAAAAAGTTCAAGTATATAATAACAAAATTTAAAAATAAATAAATTGTAACAAAATATTTAGAGCGATAGAAATAAAATTTATTAATTTATTTTAGATATTTGTATTCTTAGTGGATTTTTGAGGTTTAGATCATACTTTAAAAATGAACAGGTTATGTAACTAAGTAGTATATAAATGATACCTACATTTAAAATAAGCATATCTATGTCTATATGAGGATATAGATATATGAGGATCTATGGTTGGATGAGTCCTTTTACTTACATACATACGGAAGATATCGTCCCCCATTTCTTCCTTTGCAGTCTCACTTTCTTAATAGTATCTTTGAAGAACAGAAATTGCCTTTTAGGGGCGCCTGGGTGGCACAGCGGTTGAGCGTCTGCCTTCGGCTCAGGGTGTGATCCCGGCATTATGGGATCAAGTCCCACGTCAGGCTCCTCTGTTGTGAGCCTGCTTCTTCCTCTCCCACTCCCCCTGCTTGTGTTCCCTCTCTCGCTGGCTGTCTCTATCTCTGTCGAATAAATAAATAAAATCTTTAAAAAAAAAGAAAAGAAATTGCCTTTTAACAAAGTACAATTTATTGGCCAGATCCTTTATGATTAATGTCTTTAATGTTTTTCTAGCCTATTCATAAAACCTTTACCTAGCCCAATGTTAGGGAAGTATTCCATCTATCTTCTACAAACATAATTGGGTTACTCCAAATTAATTTTATAATCCATATTTTTTTTTTTTGTATATGGCATTAGATAAAGTTACATTTGTATGGAGAACCAATTACTGTGGTAAACTTGTTGAAAAAGTCATCCTTTCCTTCCTGTGCTATAGGAATAGCTTTGTCATAATTCTGGTGATCAGATATGAATGGGTCTGTTTCGGAACTCTCTGTTATGTTGTGTTGGTCTATCTGCCTCCCCTTGCACCAATACCTCACTGTTTAATTATCTTTGAAATTAGTCTTGAGTAGCACCTGTGTGGCTCAGTTGGTGAAGCCTCTGACACTTGATTTCATCTTAGGTCATAATCTCAGGTTCATGAGATGGAGCCCCTGGACCAGCTCTGTGCTCAGCAGGGGTGTGCTTGAGATTCTTGCCATGTGCCCCTCCCTTGCTCCTGTGCATATGCTCTCTCTCTCTCTAAAATGAATAAATTTTTTAAAAATAATAAAATTAAATAAAGTAAGTCTTGATATTTGGTGGTCTATGTTCTTCAACTTTGTTCTTTTTTTTTTTTTTAAGATTTTATTTATTTATTTGACAGAGAGACANTCAAAATTCCAGCAGCTTTTTTTTTTTAAAGATTTTATTTTTATGTGACAGAGCGACAGCCACAAGCAGGGGGAGTGGGAGAGGAAGAAGCAGTCTCCCAGCAGAGGAGCCTGATGTGGGGCTCGATCCCAGAACGCCGGGATCACTCCCTGAGCCGAAGGCAGATGCTTAACCACTGTGCCACCCAGGCGCCCCCAGCTTTGTTCTTCATCAAATGTGTCTTTGATTCTTTTTTGCCTTTCCATTGCCATATATACTTTAGCATCAGCTGGTCAGTTTAAAAAAAAGCTGCTGGGGGGCGCCTGGGTGGCACAGCGGTTAAGCGTCTGCCTTCGGCTCAGGGCGTGATCCCGGCGTTACGGGATCGAGCCCCACATCAGGCTCCTCCGCTATGAGCCTGCTTCTTCCTCTCCCACTCCCCGGCTTGTGTTCCCTCTCTCCCTGGCTGTCTCTATCTCTGTAGAATAAATAAATAAAATCTTTAAAAAAAAAAAAAAGCTGCTGGGGGGGGCACCTGGGTGCGCAGTTGTTAAGCATCTGCCTTTAGCTCAAGGAGTGATCCCGGCGTTCTGGGATCGAGCCCCACATCAGGCTCCTCTGCTGGGAGACTGCTTCTTCCTCTCCCACTCCCCCTGCTTGTGGCTGTCGCTCTGTCACATAAAAATAAAATCTTTAAAAAAAAAAAGCTGCTGGAATTTTGATTGGAATTGATTAAGTCTGTAGATCAGTTTGGGGGAAGTTTTCATCTTAACATATCAAGACTTCTAATTGATGAACATACTGTATTTTCCAATGGATTTATGTCTTCAATTAGGTCTTTTTTAAGAAGCATTTTTTTTGGGGGGGGAAATATTCAGAAGCGGTATTGCTGAATCATATAGTAGTTCTATTTTTAATTTTTTGAGGAAACTCCATATTGTTTTCCACAGTGGCTGCACCAGTTTATATTCCCACCAATAGCGCACAAGGGAGGTGAGCTCAGGGTCCTTTTATGCTGCCATCTGGAACACTTTCTACCTTGTAAGTATTCTGAATATAAAGTAGCAAAGAAATTGAGGTTTCTTTTAAATGTGGAAGGAATAAGGCAGCAAAACACAGGGAAGTGTTTATGAAAAGGCAGAGAAGTTGCCACCATAAGTTTAGGGAAGCAGAGCTGAACCCCTGGCATGACATACTGAAGAAGGTGTTTATCAAAAACAAAGTGGAAATTACAGCCTTTTTAAAGGAATTTCTAGGAAATCTCCCACCACTGTGTCAGCTGGCAGCTGGGTAGTGGTTGTTCTCAATTCTCACCCCAAAGCAGCTGTGAATCTCATATCTGCTCACTTGTGTGCTTGTAATCACTTCCAGGGAATAACGACCTCTGCTGCTCTCCTGCTTTCTAAAGGAAGATTCTAGGAAAATATAGTTTGAAGCTTCTCTACTGTTATGTGGAGGAGGTTTTAAAAGAATTTGGTGATTACACTGAATTGTTAACAGATAATTGAAATACCCCACCAATTTGAAATTAGATGTGGCTGTGTGACTTCCTTTGGGCAATGAGATACATAAAGTATTTGTATCATTTCTGGGCAACATATAATTGCTAAGTCTAAGAATAGGCGAGACTTCCCTCATACTTTCCCCACCAGGAAGAAATGTGCATGTGTCAAGATAGACCACCATCAGACTGGGTCTCTGAACAAAGCTGCCTTGAAAACTCACATTGGACGTGTTGGCTACATTTTATGGGACGAAGCAAATCACAAGAATGCACTTAACTTCCAGACTTCAGGGAGAGTAATCTTATCATAATCTTATCATAAGCCTGGAAGAAAACTGAACTATAGTATTTACTAGTATTCCTAATTATTGTCACAGTGGAATGAAACTCAAAGTGATAATACGTTACAATTAGAGGTTTTTGAAAGGTTTTTCACAAGCTAGAAAGATAAATTGGTTACAGGATATAAAATTCAAGAGGGATATAAATAAAGTTTCATATTCAGTTCCCCATAAATAAACTCTTCAAGTTCTCAACAAACTGCACATGTAATCAAATGACAAACCAAATACAAAAAGCAGTTTTAATTAAAAATAAACAAATTTAGGGGTGCCTGGGTGGCACAGAGGTTAAGCGTCTGCCTTCAGCTCAGGGCGTGATCCCGGCGTTACGGATCGAGCCCCACATCAGGCTCCTCCGCTATGAGCCTGCTTCTTCCTCTCCCACTCCCCCTGCTTGTGTTCCCTCTCTTGCTGGCTGTCTCTATCTCTGTCAAATAAATAAATAAAGTCTTTTAAAAAAATAAATAAAAAATAAACAAATTTAAACCCAGAATACTGATGCTACTTTTTAAAAAAGTTTTAATTTAATTAAAAAAGTTTTAATGTAATTTAATTACATTATCTTTAAAGAAGAAAAGTTTTTCCTTATTCTCATACATTTCTAAGATAGTCCTGTCACTTCTAAGCACTATATTTTAAGGGGTATAACAGTATCCCAGACTGCTATTGAACAAAAGGTATTCTAACATATTTTGGGAGGAGTGAGGGAATGGATTGTTAAAAAAAAAACTAGAAATGATTATTCTCTAGAATAAATATTTCTCAATTTAATAACAGCTATTTGGAGATACTTGGGAGAGAATTATACTTACTCTTTAGTAAAAGTAAAGAAAGAAAAAAATGTATGGAAGTAATGAGAGTGATTTTAATCTAGTATAAGAAAGAATTTTAAGATACCTTTTTTTAAAAAAAGATTTTATTTATTTATTTGTGATAGAGAGAGCACACAGTAGGGGGAGCAGCAGGCAGAGGGAGAAGCAGGTTCCCCACAGAGCAAGGTGCCACATGTGGGACTTGATCCCATGACCCCAGGATCATGACTTGAGCCCAAGGCAGCCGCCTAACCCCCTGAGCCACCCAAGCATCCCTTAAGATACCTTTCAAAGCAAAAAAACAAACAACAAGAATAGTAATAACAATAAAAGAGAGAACAGACCCTGGCAGAAAATACCATCTATAAGTAATTTGAAAAGTGCGTGCTCATTATCAAGCACTGTCATATTGATGTTATTAAAATATTCCTATTGTATGAGAGATTTGTTATGTCTGAGATGGTTAGATATTGTGTTACATGAGGCATTCAAAAAAGCAAATTATAGGTCAAGCAGAATAAATAACAAGAGAAAATGGAGATAATTTTCCACTTCAGAATTTTAGGTTTCTTGATTGTCATACAAAGTAGTTTCGTATGTAATTATTATGTCATCTGGGCAAAGAAGTGTAATTCTCATATTTTAAAATCTTAAGAATGAGGCTAAAACAAAAATAAATTATATTTTAAGCAAGAAGAAGTATTGGCAATGATTAATGTTCATTTTAGTATGACTGTGCATGTGAAAATTAGAGGCCAATACTTTGAAATTTAGAAATGTTTTAAAATCGACATAGCAAAACATCTGTTCTCAAATACGTTTTAATATATTTATTCTTTCTTGAACTATGAAATATCTATGAAACAATCACATATTTTGCATAGAATACACTTTAAGCAATGAAAAGTGATTTAAACATTAAACACTATTGTCTTAGGAAAAACTGATATTCATCTTTACAAAAGTAAGAACATGAATTTTAGAAGATTCACACTTTCACTTATGTGAAATATAATATAGTTAACTTTACACTTATTTTCCTTATAAGGGTGAATGACAGCTTCTAGAGATAACATCACTGAGGAGTTCCTTAAAAAGAAATTGCACCTTTGCTGTGTGAAAGATCTTTACACTATAGGTCAAGGTTAAGAATAATACATTCTTTTACAGAGTCATAAAATGGTTGTGCAGTCAGTCTTAAAAAGCCTAATACTCCTGCAGATAAATAAACTGTATCCGTCTAGCTTACTATTGACAAAAAGGTCATTTCTATTCAACATCATTACAGGCATAATAATGCAAAACAGTTGTTGAGGGTCACGTAATGGATTTGAAGAGTGTATTGATGGTAAGAGGGCTGTGGTTAGTGTTTGGGCTGCTCTAACAAAATACCACAGATAGGATAGCTTACAAACAACAGAAACGTACTGCTTATGGTTCTGAAAGCTGGAAGGTCCAAGATCAGTCACTGACATGGTCACCTTCCGGTGAGGATCCTCTTTTTGGTGCAGAGCTGGAAACTTTTCCCTATGTCCTCACATGGCGGCAGAGATGCGAGATCTCTCTGGAGCCTCTTTTATAAGAGCATAATCCTATTCGTGAGGGTTTACCCTCACAGCTGAAGCACTCCCCCAAAGTCCCCACCTCCTAAACTCTGAGGGTTAGGATTGCAACATATGAATTTTGGAGGGACACATTCAGACCATAATGTGCTTTTTTTTTTAAGTTAAAAGACAAAAATTCTAACACAATTTTACTCCTAAATATATTCGTGTTTTCCACCAGAGAGATAATGAAAATTTACATTTTTTACTAGTTAAGAAATAGACCACATAAAACCATGTAATGGGTCACTGATGGGATATTATATCAATATTAATTCTACATGTAAAATTTGAAGGTGGAAAATATTTGAATATATATTAATTATGTTAACCTAAAGAAAACTTTTAATGAAATGTCTTCAAGGAAATGAGTTGTTTATTATTTTAAAATAAATGAAATTCAAGAGGCTAATACTTACACAGGTAAAACATATATATAGCATTACAACAATACAATTTACGCTTAAATTTCTCCAACCTCAAGAAATCACAGATGACATGACAGTGAAATTTAAATTGGGCCTGTGCTAAGTGGGATAATTATATTCCATAACCTGAAAACTGAATGTCTTTAATAAATCGGTTGTAGGCCCTCTTTGTCATGCTTGCTCTATATTGTCCAGTTATGAATGTGTGGAATCATTTTTAAAAAAGGAAAAAAGGAGTTGTATATCATATCCAATGAAGAATTGAAACCAGATAATTGTAATCACATGACAATTCTTCAGTTTACAATAATTTTTCCTAATTTTCTACCTTTGTAGCTGCTGCTCTATTGCTAATTTAGACTGAAATTATTAGATGAAATCATTAGATGCTTTTACAAAATCAGCATATAGTATATATTTTAAAGTGAAAACCCTTCATTTCCCCATTATAATAGAGAACTAAAAAGCTCTAATTTGAATAATTAATCATAAACTCAGCACTGTTATAATTATTGGTGGAGTGAAAATGTGACCATTGGTTTTACCCCAAAAGGATTCTACAATGTTATTGAGAAATTGGGACTTATGGCAAAAAAACAATTGCTGTTTTATCAAAGAAAGTTAAAGTTACAAGAGTCCTTAAATACCATATAACTTGGCTTTCTTATTTTGCACAATGAACAGGAGCAAAAAAAAAAAAAAAAATGTTTAGGAACTCTCTCAAAGTCATTTGGTCATTTGGTCAGAAATTAATGACCAAAACAAGAGTAAGACCCAGGTGGGAAGCAGAATATGGTAGGCAGTGTTATTGATTTCATAGGGAGAAAATTTCTGAAATGACCACTTCATGTCATGAGAGTATGACCCACCCTTAAACTCAATGAGCCTCAGTTGCCTCCTATATAACCCTCCTGTTACTATCTGAATTGTGTCCCCTCCAAAATTCATGTCTTAAAATCCTAACCCCCAGTACCTCAGAATGTGACTGTTTTTGGAGATAGGATTTTTCGAGAGATAATTAAGGTAAAATTAGTTTACATGACTTAGGCCATAATCCAATATGACTCGTGCCCGTATAAGAAGAGGTTAAGACATAGATAGACACAGAAAACCAAGTGAAGACATAGGAAGAAGGCAGCCATCAACCAAGCAAGGAGAGAGGCCCTTAGAAGAAACCAACCCTGCCAGCACCTTGATCTTAGACTTCTAGTCTCCAGAACTGTGAGGAAATAAATGTGTTGTTTAAGCCACCTCATCTGTAGTACTATGTTATGGCAGCCCTTGCAAACTAATAAACCTTTAAAAGCACAGAGCTGACAGTGATGATGAAATAGGATTATATGTAAACCACATAGCATATAAAAGGTGATCAATCTGTTTTAGTTATTTTCCCTTTCTAATACTCCCTTCTTCTTTTCTCCTCCTTCCCCCTCTCACCTTCCTCCTTTTCTACTTCTTCTCTTCCTCCTCCTACTTAACAAAACAAAACAAAAAAAAGCCTGAGATGAAGAATTCCCAGGACATCCAAAAAAACTCAGTAGGCAAAAAATTTTTGGGTGAAGATGTTCAATTGTGTGCAACCTGCAGAGAAGGAAAATAGGAAGAGAACCAAAGAGATAATTATATTTATCATTTCAAAACCAATTGGTCACCTTTCCAAAAGGAGCTGAAATTACATTTCTGAATTGATCAGGACATTGCAGAGGTGAATTTGGTTATATTCCTACACATGGATTCAAATAGGCATGGAAGAGCTAAATAAGGGTCAACAGAGCTCCTTCCTGTTATCTTCGCAAAATGAGTTACTAGGGAATATTTTATCATTTATCAAAACATCATATCTGAAAACATTGGTAAACATCCCAAAAGCTTATGAGTTGAAAACAAGTAGAAAGTAATCTAATCTTAATGTTTTCAGGTTTCAAAAAAAGATCAAGACATGATTTTTCCTTTGTCCAATCAATCTTCTCATTGACTAATTATTATTGACTAGAGATAATTACTTTTTAAAAATCCTTTATTTCTTTTATGCTTATCCTAGGCTTCTCCAGGGCGTCTTGTGTATTAACTAGGCAAACAACTTGAGACATTGCCTCAAGATAGATTTATTTAAAATAAACAGATACCATTAATCTGACCATTAATCTGTACAGGCAGATATTTCTGCTTAAGTGTGCAATTGCGTACTGCTGAGCTGTCATGCTGGGATGCAGAATAGAGCTCTGACATTTGAATTTAGTAAAGTGTATCCCCTCAGGTCTCCAAGAGATGAGAAGGTAAATTTGACATATGGAACACTGTCTTTATGACCCATCAGCACCTTCAACAACACAGTGCTATGTCTAGGAGACTATGAAATATGCCCTATGAAATATCCTTTATAACTAACATGACTTTTTCTTGGAAAAAGACAAAGGAAAGTATAGTAAGCTATAACAATTTTCTAAATACATTGCCTTTTTTTTTAAATAAAGAATAATTATTTAGTATATATTGTATGAACAGATTGGGTTAAATTGGCTGCGCTTTTCTCTGAACTGGAAAGATCAAAGACAAACTAAAGCCAAAAAAATAAAATAAGATCAAACACATCATGATATGATGCTAATTTAAAGTTATATCAATCTCTGTTCACTGATTTTTGTACCATCAGATGGGCCCTTTGGGAAGGATAAGTCATTTGAGAGCCTTGCAGTCTGAGCCCAATGAACATCAGTTGGCCTTTCTGAGAGTTATCTAGATCTAGGTCCCTGGGACAGGTGACAACAGCAATGACCCATTACAATTTCTGGCAATGTATTTTTTTTTAATTTTATTTATTTATTAGGGGCGCCTGGGTGGCACAGCGGTTAAGCGTCTGCCTTCGGCTCAGGGCGTGATCCCGGCGTTATGGGATCGAGCCCCACGTCAGGCTCCTCTGCTATGAGCCTGCTTCTTCCTCTCCCACTCCCCCTGCTTGTGTTCCCTCTCTCGCTGGCTGTCTCTATCTCTGTCAAATAAATAAATAAAATTATTTATTTATTTGACAGAGAGAGAGCATGAGCCGGGGGAGCAGCAGAGGGAGAGAGAGAAACAGGCTCTCCACTGAGCAGGGAGCCCCATGTGGGGCTCAATCCCAGGACCCTGGGATCATGACCTGAGCCAAAGGCAGACACTTAACTCACTAAATCACCCAGGTGCCCCCAGGCAATGTATTTTTTAAATTAATTTATCTATTTGAGATAGAACGAGAGAGAGCGTGAGAGAGCACGAGTGAGGGGTGGGGAGGGATAGCAGAGGGAGAAGCAGGCTCTCCCTTGAGCAGGGAGCCCGATGCAGGGCTTGATCTCAGGACCCTGGAAAGGCAGGCACTTAACCAACTGAGCCAGCCAGACACCCCCAGGCAATGTATTTTTAACTGTAGGGATACATCACTATCTAGAGAGATTAACATCTTTGGGCTCTTGTTAGTGCAATTGGAAAAAGGAGTTTAGAGACATCCAAGAAATATGACTTACCTAAGGAGGAATTTGGGTGTCTACTTCTCAAATCATATGTGGATTTTGAATGTGAAAGAAGAATGTAGCACTCCCTTCCCCAAAACATTGGTATGCTTGTCATATATTTCCACTTATGTATATGTTAAATCATTTTTTAAAAGTTGAGGTATCTTAATAAGATTTAAAATGAAATTCTGATACAATTATAATAGAGTCTGGAGCAAGAAAAAGTAAATATAATAGGTTATCTGACAACTCACTGGATGAAATGTCTAACAGAACACTTTTTTTAAAAAAAGATTTTGTTAGTTTATTAGAGAGAAAGAAAGGAGAAAGGGAGAGAGCACGAGGCAGGGGGAGAGACAGAGGGAAAGGGAGAAGCAGATTAGCCACTGAGCAGGGAGCCTGATGCCTGGCTCATTCCAGGAACCCTGTGATCATGACCTGAGCTGAAAGAAAATGCTTAACCATTGACTGAACCACCCAGGCACCCCACAGAATACTTTTTATTACGATTTTGTGAACTTACAAAAAATAACCACATAATCAATGAAAACACCATTTTTTGAGATTTATCATGTGCAAGACACAGTATCTAATACCATAGAAGCTGATAATTTTTTGCCAATAGTCTGTAGATGAGGAAAGTGAGTTTTGGTGGGGCAAATAATTTACCCAAGGAATAAGTGTTAGGACCTAGATTTCAGGACCTGGATTGAAAGCTGGGTTTGTCAGACTTCCGACCTAATATTCTTAGCCAACATAGTGTGGGTGTAAATCTCCAGAGAAGATATCCAGAAATAAAATTAGCCAACGTATCATGGGCAAAATGGAAGTTTATTTTCTCAAGTAAAGGCAGTATTCTTGAATGTTCTCAAATTTCTCTTTTCAGTTGTACTAAGAAAGGCCCAAAAAGTTTAGTTTACATGTACAATGATTCTCACTTAAACAACACACACACACACACACACACACACACACACACACACACATACACACATATATGTGTATAGATAGATAAATGAAGGAGAGGGAGATTAATTAGGGTTCTCCACGGAATCAGAACCAATAGGAAATATATATTATACATAATATATAATATATAAAAAATATATAATAAGGAATTATCTTATGCAACAATGGAGGCTAACAAGCCCCAAGATCTCAGTCCATAAGCTAGAGAACCAGAAGAGCTACTGGTGTAGTACCAGTGCAAAGGCCGGTGAGCTTGAGATCCAGGAAGAGCTAATGTTTCAGTTTAAGTCTAAATACAGGAAGAAAATCTAAGGCCCAGTTGGAAGGCAGTCATGCAGGAACAATTCCCTTTATTCACTGGGGAATCAGACTTTTGTTCTATTCAGGCCTTCAGTTGGTTGTAGGAGGCCCACACACATTGGGAAGGGCAGTCTGCTTTCCTCAGTCATTTACTCCAAGTCAATTTGCTTGTTTAAATATTGAACTCTTTCAAAAACACCCTTATGGAAGCACCCAGAATAATATTTAACTGAGTATCTGAGTACCTTGTGGCCCAGACAAGTTGACACATAAAATTGTCCCTTGCAGACAGATATATGAATAGATAAATAGAGATGGATGGATGGAAGGAAGGAAGGAAGGAAGGAAGGAAGGAAGGAAGGAAGGAAGGAAGGAAAATACACAAACCCAAAGTTGGCTTCAACATACAGAGAAAACACTAGAAACTGTAGTAAGATTAATAGTGCTCATTAACTAGAAATATCAAAAGTTTAGACCATGTATAAATGAAGTTAGTATAATCTCCAATCTAGCTTTATTTTTAAGTCTCTAATTTTCAGTCTGATTTTAGTATTTTTATTCTATTTTATAGAAGATTGTCTGGCTTTGCAAATATTTTTTATTAATCAAAGAATTTTTGTGTTGTTAAGTAGATATCATTAGAGCCAATTCTATTGGAAAGATAAAAGGTCTCATGCATTGAAATTTCATTCCCTTGACATTAGATCCATTGATTTTTCTTAAAAGATGTTTATACACATCAATTTTACAGCTTTTTAGTGGAGAGAATATAATTAAGTATTGACATTCTCAAATGCATATATTAAAATAGAAGATTTATAATTAAAAAATTTTAATGGTCAAAAATAAAAAGATTTGGGATATTTCTTGCTATTCATGATGATGTTCATTTGCTCCTATGTTCTGCTTCAAAGCAGATCATGATTAATTCATTGCAAAAATCCATAGAGGATTTCTTGCAATTATAATTAAACATTTTTGTCTTTATCAGATTCTTAGAAAAAAAAAGGTGATTGATTTTGAACCCAGGGAATTGCCTTATGTGTCAAACATCAAGACTCATTTCTTTATTGAGAAAGACACTATCCAATATATATTGGAATAAAAGATCATGGATACCCTATTACATTTTTATAAATTTTTCCTCCCTCCCGATCTTTCTCCATGAATTTTAGTCTTACAGTTTTTATATATGTAAAACTTAATTATTTGATATAAGATAGAGAGGAGCCAATTTACCTGCCAGTGAAAAAGCTTTAATTACTTCTATCTTTGTCTTGTTCCTCCACCTCCCAGCATACCGAATTTGATGTAAGCATTTATCATTTAATCCCATGGAATCAAAAATTAATTAATATTTCCCTGTCCCCCATCTCTCCATGTATTTCCCCAGGAATTTCAACTGTGAAATGGGCTCTTCTGATATCAATCCCAGGAGAAATAGGAAGAAATTGTTCACTATTAATAGAAATTTGTTACTTGATAACATAATTTATCGTATTATTTGAGAACCTAGCAAAATGGATATAAATACTGTACACCGTAGTGGAGCATAGTCATTAGAGGTAAATTGCATAGGTTTGAATTCTGTTTCTGTCAGTTGCTAGTTGTGTGATCCTTCTGCATCCCCATTTTCTCATCTTTAAAATATGGATAAAAATATTAACTGTGGTATTAATTGTAGTATTACAATATTAATGAAAGCCTGAAATGAGTTAATTAGAGGTAGGTACTTTTAGATTACCTGATAAAGAAAGTACTCTTTCCATGTTTGCTATCATATTATTAGTTATTTGAATAATGTACTTGTAATATATGTCTATTTCTGTATAGTAACAACGCATTTCTGTTAAGGACAGGTTTTGTTAAGGTATTTGTGCTTGAAGCACCCCAGAAAGACATTTTCATGCATCATCCCATTTAACAAATTAAGGAACTGCCAACTCTAAGCAATAAAATTCTTGGATCACAATATTTGATTTAACCCCTTATTTAACTCTGATCGCATAGATAAAAGTGAAAGTAATTTCCTCTGATTACACATTTTGTTGTAAGGAGATAAATAATAATTTTATTGATTTTGGGGGGAGACAAACACTTATTACAGCTGGGCTGCATTTAGTATAAAGTACATCTCTGTACTCTACTTTTTTTATTAATTAGGTTTTATGTTTAAACGTGTATGACAGAAAATAAAAAGACTTTGAGTGGATAATTAATACAAAAATTAGCAAATTTTTAGTTTGATCACATCAGCAAATTTTTATGTACTCCTAAAATGTTAGAACATTTTGCAAAAGCCATATCAGCATAATATTTTCATATATAGTTATTGGTGGGTGGAGAAATATGCGTTTTTGTATCTTGTTATGTGTATTTAGTTTACATTTTAAATTATTGGTTAATACTCCTAATTCAAAGCCATCCAAATGTGGCTTTTCTCTTATGCATTTTCTTGTTCGGTTGCTGATGAATCATGAAGAGTTTTGATTAAATGAATTGAACTAGTTTTTTCTTCTTCATGGAGAGTAAGAGCAAGTTTACGTAAATAAGCTGCAAAAGTTTCTAGTTTTTATTTAAACCTCTGACCATTTGAGCAAAATTTTGAACTTATCCTTGGTCCATAGACATTTTATTATAACTAGTGACAGATAAACTTGTTTTATCAAAATAAAGTTTTAATTTTGATTTCTGAAACTCACTATCTTTACATCTCTGTTGTATTTTTTTGAAATACAAATGATCACAATGAATAATAGACCATGAACAAAAAAATCTGTTCTTCGTATGTGTATAGGAAAATGCTGAAAATCTACCATCAAATATTAAAAGGTAGCATTGAATTTCAGATCACATACAACAGAAATTGCATCTTAAGTTATGCTTGGACCAGTGTAAATAGGTTGAGATAACCTGTACTCTGACCTGGGAAAATTCATGCTTATCGGGGTATTGAATGGAGTTTCTTGTCAAGAAATATTTTGGTGGCATCTCAAAACTAAGCATGAAGCTCAAGGCTACACTTCAAGATTTTCTTCTGCTTTTACCATGAAATACAGCACTACTGTATTAGCCCCTAAATAAATAATTGAATGCCCAATTCTACTGGGATAGTCCAAATTCAAACACAAGAGCTTTATGTTTCATGTAAGATTAGTGGGGTAAGAATGCTACATCCATTCTATAGCACTGTATGTTTTGTTGGGTAGAGATGAACTTTAAAAATAGAGGAATGGATTTATACATGTACCTCTGGCCCACTTTCTCGTCAGCTCCTTATGTTACTTATAGATATAAAAGAAGAGAAAATACTTCACAGTGATGTTTTAATTCACTTAAAAATATAATCTATAAAAATGTCACAGTATTTTTTAAATTATTATTAGAACACTTATATTTATTCATTTATTTATATTATTTTTTTAAATATTTGATTTATTTATTGGACAGAGAGAGAGAGCAAGCACACAAGCAAGGGGAGCAGGAAAGGGAGAAGCATGCTCCCTGCTGAGCAGGGAGCTAGACTCAGGGCTCTATCCCAGGACACCCAGGATCATGACCTGAGCTGAGGGCAGACACTTAACCGATTGAGCTACCAGGTGCCCCAAAGAACACTTATTTTTAGATAGCTCTTCAGTTGTTTGAAGGGAAAAGTAGAATGACATATGTGAGGGGTTGGTAAATCCCCTTTCCAAAAACCAGCTATAACTACTGAACAGTGCTGCTGAAAACAAACATTAAGGGCTCTAGAGATTGACCAAACACAAATCAATGCATTCTTGAAAAACTATTGAACTTTGAGTAAGAACAATGTAGCGTACTTGACTGAGGCCAATTCCATCCACCCAGTGCAGTAGGGCTGTAGTTCTGCTGGGTTGGAGAAAGACACAAAACCCCTCAGCTTCAGTACCAGAGGGGACTTACCTTAATTTAGAGTGGAAGGCAGAAAAAAATTGTGCTTGAGTTGAAGGTAAAAGTAGCAATCCCAGTGGCAAGTAAATGGAGACATAAGCAGCTCTGATGGCCTGAGGTTGCAGTTCCAATTAGAGCAAGCAAGGGATCAGTTAACTAGGAAGAATTTTAACAGGGAAATCCTGAAAAGAAATAGCCTTATATAAGGTCTTCACACATCCCGGGCCACCTTTTGCATGCATAACACCTAGAGGGTGTCCAAGATAAACACTTCCCTGGTTGACCAGCAGACTGCTTACAAGTGTGGAGGTGATGCAAAAGGGGCCAGAGAAAAGCCTGACAGGTCTGAAAACTGCCAGGTGTTTGAAGACACTCTCCGACCAGCTTGAGCATAGGTTCTGACAAATCATTGTCCTGACCACCAAGCAATGCAAACTAAATAGTGACCCTTAAAGTGCCAGGTTCAGAAAAAATAAAAAGAATAGATATATAAAATTGAGCAGAGACATTAATAGCCACACACTGCTTTGGAGACAGATTTTACAGATTTATTACAGGAAACACATTAAATAATAAACAAAAACAGCAATAGCAAATATCAAGGGGGAAGTTAGAATCCAAATATATATATATATATAATTTTTTTTAAGATTTATTTATTTATTTTAGAGAGAGAGAGAGAGCAGGATGGGAAGGGGCAGAGGGACAGGGAGAGAGAAACTTAAGCAGACACTGCACTGAGCACAGGCCCAAAGCGGGGCTCAATGTAAAAAATAAGCCTATTCACTGTAAATATTCACACTGAAATATATACAAATTTGTACATAGCAATGTTATTTATGATAGCCAACATGCAATACAACCCAAATGTCTTTCAACAGATAATAAGATTTTAAAAATTGCAGTGTATTCATGCAATGGAGTATTACTTAGTTGCGAATAGGAAGGAATTCTTGGCATGCAACAACAGGAATAAAAATATTATATGAATGAAATAAAACAGACATTAAAAAGAGCATATACTGTATGAATTAATTTGTATGGGCCATCTAACAGCAAAACGGTAGGAATAAAAATCAGACCAGTGGTTGTCTAGGGTGAGGCATGGGAGTTTGGGAAAGGGCATGAGAAAAAAATTCTGGATGATGGCAGTTTTTTATACCTTAATTTGGCTGTTTGCAGCAGTGTATACATTTTTTACAATTGACCAAACTGTATACTTTAAGTATGTACACTTTATTTTATGAAAATCATGCCTCGATGACAAACTTTAAAGAAAAAAACATATGTGGTCTCTTCCATGGTCATGGTTTCAAAACTTATGTATAAATCATTTGCCAACCTATGGCTCAAATCTTAATTTCTTTTGGACTCTAGATCATGTATCTTTCTCTTTGACGTATCAATTTCAATATCTAACAGTATTCTTAAACTTATTTCAAAAATAACCAAATAAAAATATCAGTTTGTTTGCCTGCAACTTTCACCATCTCTATTAACGGTACCTGAATCTATCTACATTATCTCTTTTATCTATCATCTACCTATCTTCAAGTCCGAAATCTGCCAGCTATTCTTGATGCCTTTTCTCTCCTTTATTTTTTACATCTAATTTGTATTTAAAGAATTAATGGAAAGTATGATGACAATGACTCAACAGAGAATTTCAGATTGGTATTTTTCACATCTATTCTTGTTACTATACCTCTATGATATCCACTATAGTCCTATTCACTATCTCTTCTTCCAGAATTATAGTCCTCATCTTAATCTTCCTGTTTTTTTTTTTTTACTCAGCCTATTAAAAAACCATTCTCCATATATCAGCAGCACAGATATTTGGAAAGTGTAAATGACGTAATAAAAACCACTGTTTATATCCATTTCATAGATTTTCATTAAATTTCAAATAAAATGCAAACTCCTATCTGTATGAGGTGTACATCTCCAATATGAAAAACAGCTTTCCTATTATTCATTACATTGCATAAATTTATCTTCAGAGAGATTCCATTATAAAGAGTAATATTCATCATATAGTAGACACCTGATAAATATCTATTGAATTAATAAATGAAATTGACTACATTCATTTTCTAAATGAGCACAGTGCTTTCCTATATCAGGGTTTCTATAACTGATATTCTTATTACCTAGAATATCATAACCCTAGTTCTTTGCCTGTCCAACCAATTCATCTTCCACTTTTTACTTTAAATGTCACTTTATCTGGCAGGGCTTCCACGATTCTCCACAATTTGAATTAGGTTCCATTCTTTTAACCTATTTCAAAATACCCCAAACCCTCCTTTTATGGTATTTATCACATATAGTAAATATTTATATTTAAATATTGTATTAAACATTTAAATACACAGAAATGTTCAGGAAATAATGCATTACATATCTATATGCCAAATTAACAAGATAAAAGAAGGGTTAACATTTTGCCATATTTGCTAATTTTACTCTCTTTTTCTTTTTGTC
The DNA here is from genome assembly GCF_002007445.2 of Ailuropoda melanoleuca. Taxonomy (NCBI): domain Eukaryota; kingdom Metazoa; phylum Chordata; class Mammalia; order Carnivora; family Ursidae; genus Ailuropoda; species Ailuropoda melanoleuca. The sequence continues at coordinate 6,533,792 of NC_048237.1, forward strand.
TCCCTCTCCCTCTCTCTCTTTTTTTTTTATAATTTTTATTTTGTTATTAGTCACCATACAGTACACCCCCAGTTTTTGATGCAATGTTCCATGATTCATTATTTGCATGGAACACCCAGTGCACCATGCAATACGTGCCCTCCTTAATACCCATCACCGGCCTATCACCCCCCTCCCCTCTGAAGNTTAAAATACACTATTATTTTAAGAATATATATATATCTTTCTTTTTTCACTTTACCTTACATTTTTAAAAACTAGCAACATTTATATATGTAGACTAATTTTAACTATTGTATAATTTTTTGTGTGGTAAATAACATTTCTCTATCCATTCACCTCCTGAAGCCTGGTTGTTTTCCTTTCTCACTAGCAAAGCTTAGGAGTAAAAAGCCTTACAGTTGTGCAAATGACTCCTTTGCATATGTGCAAGAATTTCTCTAGACTGAAAGCTAAATATATAATTGACCAAGTTTTGGATCACTTCTTCAACTTTACCAACTTTTCTGTGAGGTTTTTTGTACAATTCAGGTTCTCCTTAGTAATATATGGCAGTTCGCATTTCCTATATCCTGTCTACTACATAGGTTTATTAGACATTTTTTCATCCCTGGAGGGTATGAAATGAAATTTCATAGTTGTTTTACTCTGCATTTCCCTGATTACTAATAAGTCTGGCCATCCATTCAGGTTTCTTTTTTGTGAATTACCTTTTCAAATATTTTGCCCATAATTTTTCCAATCTAAGTGTTTGTTATTTCATAATATTTTATGGAATTAAAAATTATTTTTATTTTAGAGAGGGCAGGGTGAGGGGCAGAAGGAGAGGGAAAGAGAGACAATCTCAAGCAGACTCCCCACTGAGCAGCCGACCCTAAGTTCATGAACTGAGCTGAAATCAAGAGTTGGATCCTCAACTGATTGAACCAGCCAGGCGCCTGGTAGAATGTTTTCATTTTCATTTTCATAACAAATCTTTGTCAGTTATAAGTGTCTCAAATGTCTGTTACTTTTTTTTTAAATCTCACTTTAATTGTGGTTACTTTTAGGATATAAATTTTTCAAAAAATTAATAGAGTTAAATTTATTATTCTTCACTAATGATGATCAAGGAAGAAAAACAAAATTCTGATACTTAATCTTATACTAAATGTTGTACTTTTACTTACCCTTCTTAATCTTTTAATTAAATGTTTCTATCTGGTAACGGGAATCTCTGCTTGGAATCATTATTGAAAATTATCTTGATCATTCTTACCCTTTCCCTTTACAAATAAATTTAGGATTAGTCAAATTCCCTGGCATTGCAAGGTATTTACAGATTAATTTGGGGAGAATGTCCACTGTATATTATTGAAGAACATTATTTCAATTGATCTAGATCTTGTTCTATGTCTTGTGTTTTATTTAATATTAAAATTTTCTTTATATAATTATTTCACATATTTAAAAGTTCATCATTAGTAACTTATATAATTGTTGCTATTTTCATGGCATATTTTAAATTTTACATTTTATAATTTTCCTGGAGCTGCTATATTTTGAGAAAACTTGCTAATAACTACACCCACATATATATGCATAGCAAAATTATATTTGTCCTTAATAATTTAGGATTTTTATATTCACATTATTAAGTGATATTTTTCTTTCTCATACAGTTCTTGTATGAGTTGTTATATAAACTTCATAAAATAACTTGAGGTTCTTTTTCTATCTTCTTATTCTGTATAGGTTATTTTCCTTGCAATTTTGGTAGAACTAACTTGTAAAAGCAAATAGGAATGGTGATGGAAGGGGGATCCCAGGTTATGAGGAAGATTTTTGTTTAGTGGTTTATTTTCATTATTGGTCACAGGCCTTTTCTGGTTTTCTATTTCTTATGAAATATATTCTTTAAATTGTTTTTCTAGGAAATGTTCTTCTTGGATAAAATAGATAATATTGATTTAAATATTCACTTGTGACTTAGCTTTAATGATACCCAAGATTTGTTTTAGTCAGGTATAGTAAGACATGAAGTTGTGAAAATGCTTGTCATAAATGGCATTTTCATTCTACTCACAGTCCCCAAGAGACAGGAGGAAAGGCACCCTTATTCAGGTCACATGGGAAAGCACAGAGGAGTGATAAGCAGGCAGAGAAAGAGAAAAGAAATGCTGGCTGGGCTTTTATTGTGTTTCATGGGAAGGAATGGGGGAGGCAAAGTAATACAGTTAAGTAGATTTAGGATTGGATAATTTTAGTAATTTGGGTGAGTTCTGAGATGTAGGAGTAGTCCCTAAATATCAGGTACCTGGTTCAGGAGTTTTTAGGGCAGGGCAACAGTGTCTCAGGGTGTGAGAGCCCTATACAAGGAGGTGGTTGAAGGTAAGGGCTCTGGATTGGTTGGTTTACATATTAAAGGCATGTTCCTTACCATCCCATTTACTACCTGTAGCAGTTAGCTAATCCTGGAAGGGACAGGCCCTCCTGAGTCAGCAAGGCCCCAAGCAAATCAGCAAGATGTTAATGAATCAAGAATAGAAAAAATTATGAAAATATAGTTAATGCTGACAATTTTTTCTTGTGATTTTTAAAAATTTATTTATGTTTATCTCTGTTTTCTATCTCTATCACAGCACTGAATCTCCTTGAGGGCAGGGATCATACCTGGTTTTTATATCCATCACCTCACACAATATTTAATGCACAGTAATACCAAAATAACATTTGTTGAATGAATGAGGAAACAAATAGTATTTTCTTTTATATTCTATCTTGTATAATTTTGCTCTTAGTCTGCTGCTTAATTAGCTTTATTTTTCTAATAAAAATTGTGCTCTTCTTTTCAATTTTCTGGAGAATAAGAAAAGCTGGATTTAAGAATGTAACTTACAGTTTTTAACCAGAAGAGACTTTGACTTCCATCTTTTGGAATTGACATTGGACAGATTTGCAGAGCCAATCCTGTTTATAAAACTTATATTTGATGATAGAGATGGGGGAAAAAAAAGAAGATATTAAGCCTACCTCCAAAATGTCTCTTTCCTTTGGAGAAACTAGTATGCAAAGGGAAAAAAAAAAAAAAGCTGTGAGGAAAGAGGACATAAGATATTCTTTGGTTTATACATAGTTGGAAGGATGGATCTCAAGCTATTTGGCCTGTTAGATAACTCTATCGCTGAAACACAAAGTTTATAGTTTCAAAAGATGTGCAAAGCAGCTTTAATTGGAAAACAAATGTTTGGTTATGATTTTTGTGAAACCCAAACTTTTTTATAATTAAAAAAACAAGAAATTATAGAAACATCAATATTGTGAAATATCATGGTTTATAATACACTACAGAAATATAGAGATTTTCATTAAAACTAAAGCAAAACATCTAATTGGCACCGCCAATTAAGAATACTAATAAATTATTCTTTTTTTTTTAAAGATTTTATTTATTTATTCGACAGAGATAGAGACAGCCAGCGAGAGAGGGAACACAAGCAGGGGGAGTGGGAGAGGAAGAAGCAGGCTCCTAGCGGAAGAGCCTTATGTGGGGCTTGATCCCATAACGCCGGGATCACGCCCTGAGCCGAAGGCAGACGCTTAACCGCTGTGCCACCCAGGCGCCCCTACTAATAAATTATTCTTATGAAGTCATGGCAAGAGCAAAAACCTTTACAGGGTCAAAGATATCTAACATCATACAATGCCAAGAAGCAGCTAGTAAACTATAGAATTGCGATGGCAAATGTGTGTGATTTTTTCCCTAACCTACAAAATTATAAATAATACTCATTTTTTAAGAAGAAAATTAACAACTCTCCTGCATATGGAAAATGTGAAACTTAGTGTGCCTGAATAATGAATGGTTTCCCATGTCACATGAACCTTATTGCCCATAACTTTATTGATGGTATTTTTTATTAGTTCCCAATTCGATTCTATTTGTAAGAGTGAAAAATAATTTATTTCATCATTTCAGCTTTTAACATATTATGACCTTCATCTTTCACTACAAATACATTTATCCTACCTTGCAAAGCTGTAAGCCCCATGTTGAAAGGAAATACATTCTTCTTTAAAATGGGGAACAGACTGAGATCCTTCCCAGAAATATTGCCTTTTTATGCTATTATCTGTCCCCTCATACACCATATGTGATGTTGGTAAGTAGCGATGTTAGTCGGAGTAGTAATTGTCAGCAAGCCTATACTTCTTTTTTTTGGTGAGTATCCTAGCAATGACACTGAACTTTAAGATTCTCAGAATGGGGGCACCTGGGTGGCGCAGTCGTTAAGCGTCTGCCTTCGGCTCAGGGTATGATCCCGGCGTTCTGGGATCGAGCCCCACATCAGGCTTCTCTGCTAGGAGCCTGCTTCTTCCTCTCCCACTCCCCCTGCTTGTGTTCCCTCTCTCACTGGCTGTCTCTGTCAAATAAATAAATAAAATCTTAAAAAAAAAAAAAAAGATTCTCAGAATGTTTGCAATTTAGCAAGTTAACACGTATAAGTTTGTATCCATTTTTTAGAGTAAATTTCCTTAACACATTCTCCTACCATATTTAATTCTTTTCTGCATTGTACGTATACCAGATTAAATAGAAAGGCAAGGGGTTAGCCAGATTTAAGGTATGACTTGATGGTTACATGGTTTAAGTATTTTTAACATGTGCAGTGATTTTTTTCAACATGGAACCTTGGAATCAAAGGGATAAGGAACGAAGACATAACTTTGGAGAACTTCAGGTCTAATTACTTTAAATATACATATAGGCATAATGCCTGTTTGACTGCCAAACTTTCATGGCAAGGGATGTTGAAAACGTGCAGCCACTGGAGGTTAGGGACAGATTATTTTCTTAAAGGGCATCTTCTTTTAATTTAACTTTGAACACCAAGATGAATACACAGGATGGCCGATTTCTTGGACTACATCTCTAAAATTTGCAGAGTACAGAGACCCTTGGAACTTTTCCTGTACTTGCATATATCACTGTCTTGACTATCTCATGTTGACTTCCAGACCTCTTATGTCCATTTTTCATCACTAGCCCTACTGCCACTGCCTCAGTTCAGTCACAAATCATTCCTTTTGTGAATTACTCTAATAGTTGCCTCTACCCACTCCCACCCATATCTTCTATGCACTTTAATAATTTGGTCATTTCATGAATCCTTAATATCTGATTTGCCTTGTTCTTCAGATATGTGAACTCCTCCTTGTCTCTATTTTCTCAAACTGGGGTACTCTATACCCTACATTGGGCCAACAGGCACTTGAATTCAAAGGACACACATGGCACACAGCTATTAAGTGTCAGGGTTTTTGTTACTGTTTGCTTGCTATTTAGAATTTGTGGAAGAAAATATTGTTATTATATGAAAATTATACTGACATGTGAAATAAAATGTAAAATGGGAATTTATTTAAAGGTCTCTATAAATTCAAGATTTACTTTGGGCTAACCATGTGGATGATGAGTTTTAAATATTCCTATTATCCATTTAAAAACGTCAAGTGTTGAGGTGTCTGGGTGGCTCAGTTGGTTAAGTGTAGGACTCGTGATTTCAGCTCAGGTCAGGATCTCATGAGTGGTGAGATCGAGGCTGCCTCCCCGCCACTTGGGCTTTGCTTGGAATTCTCTATCTCCCTCTCTCTCTCTCCCCCTCCCCCCACTTGTTCTCTCCCTCTTGCTCTCTCTCTCTCTCTCAAATAAATAAATAAATCTGTAAAAACAAAAACAAAAAACTTAATGTGTTAGCTACTACTGTTTTGCTCATGTTATAAACAAAGTACTGGAGACCGGCAGTGGCAGGAGCAGGGAGCTGCAGAGGAGCGGAGGAGAGCGGGGGAGGAAAGGAACCACAGCGGCAGCACTGGGAGGGAGGAGCACNCGGCAGCACTGGGAGGGAGGAGCACTAGCGGGAGCTGCTGAGGAGGACAGTCTGTGTCTTTTTTGTTTATAATCACTTAATGAGGGGCGCCTGGGTGGTACAGAGGTTAAGCGTCTGCCTTCGGCTCAGGGCGTGATCCCGGCGTTGTGGGATCGAGCCCCACATCAGGCTGGGAGCCTGCTTCTTCCTCTCCCACTCCCCCTGCTTGTGGTTCCCTCTCTCGCTGGCTGTCTCTATCTCTGTCGAATAAAGAAATTTAAAAAATCTTTAAAAAAAAATCATTTAATGAATGTTCCAAATACACCCTTCACTGAGCTGCAGGTGAAGTTAATGACGAAGAAAGAAAATTCACAAGGATACACTCTCAGCAAACTATAGACTCAGGAACCTAGCTCTTAATCAGTGACAAGTGGTCTTATTGAAATTTTGTTTTTGAAGGAGAGATTTGAGAGTTCACCTCCCTTTATCTCCATTTCCCTCAGGCTTAACCGCCCTCTACCTTCATCTTATCTAACGTTATGCTTCTACTCTCTGCTCCCCTTTCAGTATTGTGCAAGGGACATTTGAAAAGCACCGTCTATTGCATTTCATGCCACATAAAAGTCTTTAGGAGATGGCCCCTGCACACCTGTCCAATGTCATCTTCAGGCTCCTATGTCTACACACTCTACTGACACTTCTTGCTCATTTCCTCATACTTTAGTGTCATTGACAATGCTATTCCTGCTGCTTAAAATCTCGTCTCCCCTCTCCATTTAGTTAATTTTTATTTACTGCCCAACTCTCATCTCAAATGATACCTCGTTGATGAATCCCTCATCCTTGAAAAACAACTCATTTCAGCATTAATTCCATGGCAACCTGTACTAAAGAAAGGATTCCAGCATTAGAATTAAAATAAAGATAAAAACAAAAAAGGTGTGGAATGCCAGTAGAATAGGAAGAGGAACCTGAGAAAAGAACTAGGATGGCTGAAAATAGCAAAGATTAACTATCATTCACCTCCCGATGCTAGGATGCAATGCCCTTCATAAGCTCGCCCACATAATTAAACCTGATTGGGAGCAAAGCTCTGAATCCAGCTGATTATTTGCAGGTGATAGAATAGAAAAACATGTCAAACTGCACTGTGAGAATGAAATCTGCAAAAGTAAGACTGGCAAACTCTACAGGTCAAATGGTCCAGAGATACCTGTTTCATGGTATGTACATAACACAAAAGCTAATTAGCATATATATGTATACACACATGCATATATACCTATATTCATATATTTTACACTTGATCTTAGCCAAAAGGCCGAGAAGCGATACATATATTCATATATTTTAATAAGCTCAAAGCTTAAATATCTTAAGGCTGTGTTTTGGAATACAATTGAACCATGTAATTTCAAATGTTTTATACAACAATAACTGAAGTCACAGGCAATATTTCAATTACTAAATCCTCTAGAAGATCGTGTGTCTGTGTGAATCTGACTTGGACATAGAGAAAGTTGGAAAAATACCACTACCTAATGGCTATCCAATAATAGTTTTAAGTAAGCAGGAAAACAGAACACAGAAGTTTTAGCAGTGTCAAGAAAAAGATTCTCTGAACAATTATTATGAGGTCTTAGGATGCACATAACAGATTGTAGGGGCCTGGAACTCATTTATAGTCAAGATAGGACTGCAAGTAGAAGGTGAAAAAAGTCATCTACCAAGTTGCTGCCATAGGCCAGATAGATAGATAGATACACAGGTTTGGGAGGTAAAGCCTGACACCGTGGCTCTCAAACGTCAATGTGCATGAGAATCACCTGCATGGTTTGTTAGACTTCAGCTGCTCCAACACAATTCCAGAGTTTTCGATTCAGTAGGTCTGAGTAGAATCTGAAAATACTGAACATTAGGTGAACCCTGTGCTCCCAGAAAACAGTAATGGGTAAGAAATACCCCCAAACTCTTGTTTCCCGAAACCCCCCCTCCCTTTTGAATTCCAAGAAATGGTTTCCATATGACTTAGAAAAGACTCACTGTCCACACTTTCTCGTAACTCAGACTTGCAGATGACTCTTGTTTACTTGTGTCAAGGCCAAACACAGGTCATCCAACTTTGTGTTCTTGTCCCATGAATGATTAGCTCCTGTTTGTCCCCTTAAAACTGGCTATATGCAGAGACAAGCTCCTGTTCAGCTGACTGAGACGTCCCCTGATTGCAAAACAATTACAAATGTAAATCATCCCTTCCACAGCTTTGTCCCTCTCACTGCAGAAGTCTAAGGAGAAACCACCCTGCTGTGACATTGTGACCTTCCAGTCTTCAGTGTTTGCCCTATGGCAGTGGTCTGAATAAAATCAGTTCTCCTTACTTATGTTTTCATCTTTAATAAGACCCTAATTTTACATTTGTAACAAGTACCTGGATGAGGCACATGCTGCTGCCTTGGGGACCACACTTTGGAAACTGCCACCTGAATGCAATTATAAGCAATTGGAAGAATAGTCGATTCACACTATTCAGTCAAAAGGACGCTAAGTATGTAAAGCTGGTGAATAATTGAGCTAAGTAACAATGCTTCTCAGGTGAAAATTAGGACTTGGTATAAAAATGGAGGAAACCCGCCTCCCCGATCTTTCTGGTGAAAGGGTGAGGTCGCCTCCAAGATCGTGACTTTGCGACCTTTCTCTCCGTAGGTAAGGGGTCATGCCCATAAGGAGTGTGAGTTCCTGCGCGCGGAGAAGGCTAGGGTCCCGGAAGCCTGGAGAAACTGAAGACGGAGAAGAAATTCGGTAAGTAGTGCTATACCTAGAGAATTCAACTTTATGCGTCCTTTATTATTGCCACCAAAGTAGTGAGTAACTGTTTATTTTCTTCGTTTATGAAGGCATTATCTCCGATTTGAACTACATTTCCCCATCCTCTCAGATAAACACAAAAACAGAACAAAACAAAAAGAGCCCCAAACTCTATTTTATAAACTTGAGAACACAGAACTGAAAATGCCTAACAGAATTTATGCTTAACTGAACACTCAGCAATGTTTTAACTATTGCCTCTGTATTTATCTTCATGTCAGCAGAGTTAACAATTTGGGTGCTGTAGCTGAGAACAGAGGTGCAGGCGTTCCTTACGTTATAGACCTCCTGGCATGACATTTCTATCTTTGGCCCAGTGTTAATGATGTTCCATGCTGACCCTCTTGTGTGAAGGCAGAGCTGGAGAGCACAGCTTTGATAGCAGTGTTTACATGAATGTTTGATAAGCATCTGTCCGCTCCTAGCATTCTACAAGCCTGGGAACACAAAAGAAGCCAGGGAACCCTGGAGCTTTTGCCACCTGAAAGCATAATCTGGTGTGTTTGCTGAATTTCAAATCAGCACTGAGATTGTCCCCTTTGTAGCTTGGATTGTAATTTATGTATTTACTCAAAAAATAGAATGAACAATAAAAGACAATTACTTTTTCTAAAAAGGACTTTGAGTACGGAGGCCAGAATTCTTTTAACGTATACTTATTTTGCTATGTTTTGTTTGGTCCCACTGGACACAAAATATCATGAATATTGAAGTATATTTGACTAAACAGTTTTAAGAACATTGACTGGGTTCCTCTTCACCCCCCCTTCCCCCCGCCCCACCTCCAAATCCTAACGTATTTCTCCCTTAAAAGAAAAGACGGTGCTTAGGAAAGACTTTGCATATACACAAAGCAATCTATATTTTAGGTGTCTTGCTGTGGGCGATACAGAAAAAAAAATGTACATATTAATTGGCTTTGAAATTGAGACCCCACACCTTTATTTTGGCTATGTTCTTTGTTCGGTAATTCATGAGTCTTTATCTAGAACTGGAGACAACTTTTTGTTTTTGACAGTTCGGGGAGATAGTATTTCCAGCACCATGAAATTTTTAACTTTCTAACTTCATTCTCTTAAAACAATATCTCTGCAAATTTAGTGGCATTTTAGCCAAAGAGAAAATGTATAAAATAGCTTACTGGTATCTGGTATTCTATAAATAAGAGATGAAAATATTATAAAAATCCTAAATTAGTATTGCGAAATTGTACATTGTCCTGATAAAGTTGTATATATAAATATGCTTTCATTAATGTGAAGATGCTTAAAAATGGGAATAGTAAAAAAAAGGACAAGGCATGAAATCTAATGATCTGGAGATAGCTCTCAACTTTCTTGCTGACTAGTTGTGTTAAACTGAGTTGTGTGATCTCTGTCAGCTTGAGAAAATTACTTGAATTTCTGGGTCAAGATGTTTGTGAAGCTAGTACTATCCCTTTTCTAGTTTACTTAAGCCGTTATGTTCTTTAAAATACAACAACACCACTTTAGATTGAGACGGTTTTAATTTGCAAAAGAAAGATGTATGAATAATATACAATATCCATTTTAGGGTGGGTTCACCAACATAATTTTTCTAGATACTGAATTTCATCCTTTTAAAAATTTTTTACCAATCTATTTAATCTTTCTATTATGATTTGGATTGTTTTATAGATATGGGTTAGGATTGGCCACTTATACTCTTCACAAATATTTTCAGTGTTGTATATCTTTGAAAATATTTAACTAGCTTTCTTTTTCTGTATTGACTTTCTGTAAGGGGATATGCTGGCTGTGAAATCACATATACATACATTCTGGTATATAAGAGCTATCCTAGAAAGTTAATTCTAATTAATAAATCGGAATTCTGTTGACATATCCTACTCCTATGAACAAGATTTAGGTTTATATAAAACCATTGCAAGACAACTTCCTACTGGATTAATAGGATAATATCAGATTTCTGATCAATGTTTTAAGGCTCAACCCTATAAAATGGCAGATTCATTATATAATGACTACCTCCTACCTCCCATCCTTATTGTGGTTCCTGTTCGTATATATTTCCAGCCTTAACTCAGAAGAGGAAGCATGCTTCAGCATCTGAGCATGATTTTTTTAATAAGCTATTTCTTTTACATCTTTACAAGCTAGGTGTGGTAAAGTAGGAACAATGTAAGTGGTTTTTCAAAAGTTGATTTTTAGATAATACCTGAAAAAAAGGTCAAAAGAATAAATAAGCTTGAGAAATGCTAAGTTCTATTCTATTAAATGTTTTTTTTTAATTAAAAGTACACCTAGAGTATTAAGGACGCTTGTGATGAGCTCCAGATGTTGTAAGTGATGATTCACTAAATTCTACACCTGAAACTAGTATTACTGTATGTTAACTAACTGGAATTTAAATAAAAACTTGGAAACAAAAATTACATCTAAAAATGGCTGACTTTTTGAATAGCCAAGACCTAATTTAACCACAGCACCCCCCCCCTTTTTTTTTTTAATGGAATGTCTTGAGGTGTACTTGGAAAAGATTTGACAAGAATGAGGGTTGCATGAAAAATCATAGTGGTCATAAGGACTAAATAGTTTGCAGCCAACTCATTCATAGCCTTGAATTGAGACCAAATACTTCATATTTTATTTATTTGTGACGTAAGTAGTTATTAAAAGCTGTATAACTATTCTGAGAAGCCTTACAGAATTAAATATATATCATGGTACCAGTCAATGAAAAGTCAAATTATGTTTTTTTCCTCTAGGTGATGAGAGCAGACACAATAATTTTGTTTATTCTTCCATACTCTATGTAATAAGCAATTTTAATATTTAAGTTTAAAAGGTTGAAACTCTTCATTCAAGAAATATCAAAACCTTAGTTTTAGAATAGTGAACTAAATATTGAGGAAAAAATGTGAGAATGGGTGCAAAATAGGAAAAAATGACCTAGATATTAAAGGAAATAACTGTAAAACATCTTGAAAATGTATATGTGTTAACTGATAGGTGGATTTGGCAAAGTATGGGATGACTAGGTTTCTTGGACTGTAGAGATGATAAGTCACTGCCATCAAAGAACTTACTTGGAGAAAGCAAACTAATATACATGAATCCACTTGTGGATTGTGTAGAATTGACTAGAAGGGGAAGTAGAGTTTATAGAAATGGAGATCAATGTTAGAAAAGCCTAAAGAGAAAGAAATAGAAGGTAACCAGGTTTAAAAGAAAGATTTAGATCAGCGAAGGTGAAATGCAAGGGTGACTGAGAACAATAGCTGATGAAATAGCCTGGAGTCTGAAAGAGGACGGTATACAGAGAAGAGATGGGAAGTCCTATCTCACTGACTTTGCTGCTCTTAAGACCTAATGTGTGTGACAAGGGAAAAAGCCAGCAAAAAACCCCTTTTTTGGGGGGAGAAAAAAAAATACTTGATTCATCTATTCAGTTTGAAAATTTGACTAATTTAATTTAATTAGGTATCTCTTCCTTAAATGTTACATCAGAGACCTCAGTGGGAATGTTTAGTGACCTAACATGGTAACATAATCAAGAACCGTGAGAAAGAGGGAGTTGTGAACCTGAGAAACGTCTGGAGAGAAAATCAAGGATGACCTCAAAGCAGGCTATAGGGATGATAAAATTTGGAGTCCTACTTTAAATGCAATGGGAAGGCATTGGAGAATATTTAGAATATTATAGGTCATTGGTAAGTATTAAGGCAGCAACAATCTTACTTACATTTCATAAAGCTTAATCTATATACTGAGTAACAAATTGAACAAAGAATAAAAAGGTGGAAATGGGGTCACCTTGAAGTCTAGTACTAAGCTCTGAAAAAAGATGCCAATGGATTGGTTGAAAGCCCTGATAACATATAATAAAGACAGTGGAAAGACTGATGATACATGTTTTAGGTAATCATAAGAGCTCAGTGATGAGGATGGAGGGTGAAGGAGAAGAATCAAGAATAATTTTAGGTCTTTCAGTTTAGTAACTGGGTGACTATTGGTGGTTAACATTTACTGCAAAGGAAAAGATTAAATACAGTGAACACTTTTGAACAATTCTAGACCTAAGAAATCTTAAACTACATGGACAAACACAAAGATGTTACTGGAGTTAGTATACGAGATATTGAAAGAAGGGAGTACAGATTCAGAAAAACTCAAAAGAACATTTTTACAGCAAAAGCATTTGGGAATATGGACCTGGATCAAGATTGTGGTTAGAAGCGGGAATTCTGGGGGTGCCTGGGTGGCTCAGTCATTAAGCGTCTGCCTTTGGCTCAGGTCAAGATCCCAGGGTCCTGGCATAGAGCCCCACATTAGGCTCCCTGCTCCACCGGGAGCCTGCTTCTTCCTGTCCCTCTCCCCCTGCTTGTGTTTCCTCTCTCACTGGCTGTCTCTCTGTCAAATAAATAAAATCCTAAAAAAAAAAAAAAAGGAATTCTGTAGGAAAAAAAAAAGTGGCTTGGAGGAACATCTTAAGAAGTTCCAGGAAAAGTTACCCATGATTATCTTCCTTATTTACTCAGAGGATTAATGATTTACCTACAGGCATTTGGCAAGTTTAACCTTTGGAAAGTTCTCCTTCAGCTAACTGTTTCCTTAATCTTAAGAGAGGATAAATAAGAAGATACACCTCATCAAGCACTAGACAGATTTAGTTTCTGAACCAAATGATAAATTTAGTCTTTCCTTGTATGGTAGTGGAAAGAAATCACATACCTTGAACAAGTCTGTAAAAGATTCAGGAGTAACAGCCAAGATTTTCTCTCTGATAATAGGTTGGGGATTTGTAGAGATGATTTCTGAAGGCAATTAATACAATATATATCAATAAATACATAAACAACACTTCAGTGAGCTTTAAGAGAATTTTTTTCTAAAATACAGAAATTGTTGCTAAAATTAAAGTGTATACTTTTCGACATAATGTATATTAAACATTTAATATTACTATAAATTCCTCTAAAGTGACTTAGAGAAGACAGATCTGAATTAAAAGCCTAGCAAAAAATACTTTTCATGGTGGAGTTATATTACTTTAGTGTGCATATAAATTTTCAAAATAATAAAAATTTGCTGCATACTGTATACCCAAGTATGTTTAATAAGTTGAAAAGGATAATTTTTAGTATATAGCACTATTGGTAAACATTTTTGAGTGCATTTAAATTATTTCCAAGTTGATGAGGAAAAAGTTTTCATAAAAAAATTCACCCCCAAAGAAGTTTATAAAACCAAGCTTGTTTATAAAATAAGTAAATATTTTTCCAGCATTCTCTGAATTAAAACCAATTTCAAGTCACTGAAATTTGTGTTCAACTATTCTATGAATGATCATTTAATATTTTACTAAATGTGCATTAATTGAAAGAGCAGATCATTTTTCTTAATGAAGGCTTTCTATTCAGATATATTAGAGCTTAAAATGTAAATCAGTTTTAAAATTGGCATTAAAGTATTAAAATCGAACTATGTAGACTTTTTGTTTGACGTATTTCTTTAATACTTTTTAATCAGCTAAAAATATCTTTATTTTCACTCCCATGGGTAATAACATAGTGTGTATTTTTCTAATATCGATTAAAATTTTTTTGTGCCACCTCATTAGAGTGAACACAGACAAACCCAGGAGGAAATTTAAATAGCCTATATTATTTTTCCTGGAAGAATAAACAGTAAAATGCTAATTGATATTCTGTTCTGCAAGCTGTGAAATAAATTGTGCATTATATACTATAGAACTAGCTTTAGAGGAACAAAATCCAGGAGGGGGTAAACTCTGAGTTATATGTAGATTCGATTTTTCTATATAGATGTATACGTAATATTTGAAGGCATGTTTGTCAGCATCTACATGTACTATTCATAAAAGTCTTAGAAAATGTCTTTTTCTAAGTATTATTTCAATTAGGAACTTTATGAAAACTCAGGCCATTTTGAGGTATTATTTACAACACTACTTTAAAATGCTAAAAAGCAAAAACAATGTAGAAATACATTAACTAAAATCCAGAATGATGACCTTCAGCAAATTTCGCTCTTTATATGTGAAAATGCAAATCTCCAGAAACTCCTTGCTTTGTCTTTTTTTTTTTTTTTAAGATTTTATTTATTTATTCG
>NC_048237.1:6548721-6579303 GCF_002007445.2 Ailuropoda melanoleuca
TTTTCTGGGTCTTTCTGTGCCTATATATAATATATATATATATATATAAAAATTATAATAACCCAAGAACTCTCCAAGAATTCTGGTAGAGAGCCCATGTGACTTGAATGCCTTCCATATACCATACCACTTCACTGAACAAACTCTGACATTGCCTTTGTCATCTATAGGAAGCCCAGCCTCCTTTACAAGTAAGCTCTGAGGGAAATAGTCTCTGCTAACACATCCCATGTCCCTTCCCCACCGTTCTGTATCCTCTCAAACTGCGGGAAGATCAGCCATTGAGATGATCTCATGTTTCTATCTTTGCTTATACTGTTTTCTTCGCCTGGAATTTCTTCCCATGGAAAGTTCATTTCGTTACTGTGAAAAAATTCAGGTACCATCTCCTCAGGAAATGTTTGCTAATATCTTTGCCTTACCACTTATTCATGCTTGCTTTTTCTTCTGCTCTCATAAAGTCTTGTATATGTTGTTAGCATTTTACTACCCAGAGCATAGTAGATCTATCTCTTTAATATACTCTGGGGCACATGGGTGGCTCAGATGGTTAAGTGTCTGCCTTCAGCTCAGGTCAAGATCCCAGGGTCCTGGGATAGAGCCCACATCCGGCTCCCTGCTCAGCGGGAAGCCTACTTCTCCCTCTCCCACTCTCACTGCTTGTGTTCCCTCTCTCACTGTCTCTCTCTCTGTCAAATAAATAAAATCTAAAAAAAAAATTAATATACTCTAGTAAGCAGTTTTAGGTTTACAAAAAAATAAAGTACATAGAGTTCTAACATACCCTCTTACCTCCACCCCTTCCCTTTACATCAATGTTACAGTACATCTGTTACAGTGAGGAGCCAATATTGATACATTACCAGTGTTGTCCATGGTTACATTAGGTTCAGTTATTGTGTACATCTTAGAGGTTTTGACAAATGTATAATGATAGGTACCCACTGGATAATAAAGAGTAATTCCATTGTTCTAAAAATTCCCTGTGCTCTACCTATTCATCCCTCCCTCCTTCTACCTACACCCTTGAAAATCAGTGATCCCTTTGCTTTTTGAATCGTAAGGTATGTTACATTTTCATATTGGCTGCTTTCACTTAGCAATATGCATTTAAGTTTCCTCCATGTCTTTTCATAGCTTAATAGCTCATTTCTTTTTATTGGTGAGTAACATTCAATTGTGGTGTACTACAGTTTGCTAACCCATTCATCTATTGAAGGATGTTTTGATTGCTTCCAAGTTTTGGTAATTATGAGGAAAGTACTTGTAAACATTCATGTGTAGATTTTTGTTTAGGCATAAATTTTGAACTCTTTGAGTAAATACCAGTGAGTAGAAATTGCTGGATTATATGGTAAGAGTGTCAGATTTATAAGAAATTGCCAAATTTTTCCAAAGTGGCTGTACCATTTTGTATTCCCCTTAACAACAAGAATTCCTCATGTTCCACATCTTCACCAGCATTTAGTGTTGTCAGTGTTTTTTAATTCTATTTGTTCTAATAGATGTGTAATGGTATCTCATTGTAGTTTCAATTTGCAATTCCTAAATGGCATAGTATGATGAGCATGTATTCATGTTTAATTGCCTTGTCTATTTCTTTTCTGGTGAGATATCTGTCCACACCTTTTGCCTATTCAGTTGGATTTGTTGATTTCTTACTGCTAAGCTTTAAGAGTTCTCCGCATATTTTTGATACCAGTTCTTTATCGGGTAGGTTTTGCAAAGATTTTCTCCCAGTCCGTGGTCTTTTTATTCCCTTAACAGTATTTTTAACAGAGTTGAACTTTATATTTTTAAAGGAATCAACTTGATAATTTTTCTTTCACGAACCATGCTTTAGATGTTACACTTTGAAAGTCCTCAACCATATGCAAGGCGCCCTAGATTTCCTCCAGTTCTCTGCTAGGAGTTTTGTAGTTGTGCATTTTATATTTATTTATTTATTTTTTAATTTTATTTTATTATATTGTGATCTAGAATCCATTTGGGGTTAATATTTGTTAAAATGTGAGGTGTGTATATAGACTAACTTTTTTTGCTTGTGGACATCCAGTTCCAGCATTATTTGTTGGCAAGATTTTTTTTTTCATTGAATCGCCTTTGCTCCTTTGTCAAAGGTCAGTTGATTATATTTTTCTGGATCTTTCTGTGTTCATTTCATTTTCCATTACTCTATTTGTATATACTTTCAACAGTACTACATTGTGCTAATTAATGTAGTTTAAAATTATGTCTTGAAGTTAAGTAGTGTCAATGCTCCAACCTTGTTCTTCAATGTTATTTTGACTTTTCTGGGTCCTTTGCTTTTACATAAGACTTTAAAATCAGTTTGTCAATAGCTACATGATTCTTTGCTGGAATTTGAATTAGGATTGCATTGTGTCTTTAGATCTAGTTGATAATAGGGAATATCTTCTATTTCTTTAGCTCTTGTTTTCTTTCAATAGTTTTTTTGTAAATTTTCTCAGATTTTGTACATAATTTGTTAGGTTTATACCTAAGGACTTCATTTTGTTGTTGTTGTTGCTGATGTAGATGTTTTTGTGTTTTTAATTTCAAATTCCAAGAGTTCATTGTTAGTATGTAAGAAAGCAATTAATTTTGTGTATTAAACTTCAACCTTGCTGTAATTGCTAGTTCAAATAGATTTGGTTGTTGAATCTTTGGGATTTTTGCACGAACATATCATCTGTTTTATTTTTTCTTTCCATTTATTTTCTTGTTTTATTGCATTTGCCAGGACTTTTAGTACAATGTTGAAAAGGAGAGGTGAGAAGTGTGTATCTTTTCATTGTTCCTGATATTAACAGGAAAATCTCTAATTTTTCAACATTAGGTTTGATATTTGCTTTTTTCCTAGTTATTTAATGAACTGAGGAAGCCTCCCTCTATTCTTAGTTTGCTGAGAGGTTTTTGTTTTTGTTTTGTTTTTAACATGAATGTATGTTGGATTTTTTTTCAAATGCTTTTTTTTGGGGGGTCTCTATTGATATGATCATATGATTTTTCTTTAGTCTGTTGATGTGATGTATTACATTGATTTTTGAATCCATTACTGTAATACATTAAGTATATGTGGTGTATTATATCAATTGATTTTTGAACCAGACTTGTGTATCTGGAATAAATACCACTTGTTTTGGTATATAATTCTTCTTATGCATTGGAATAATTTGCTGGTATTTTATTGAGGATTTTTGCATCTAAGCTCATGAGTGAGATTGTTTTCTACTCCTTGCCCTTGTTCCTTTTTTCTTTTTTTGTTTTTAAATCTTCCACTTTTTTCTGCTTTCTGATTTTGAGCATTTTAAATGATTTTTCCCCCCTATCCTCTTAGAATACCAGTTGTGCTTCCTCCACTTTTTTAGTGGCTGCCCTGGAGTTTGCAATATACATTTACAAATAACCCAAACTCTTTAAGTTATACCAAACCATTTCACATGTAGTGTAAGTAACTTAGAATATTCCCAATTCCTTCCTTCTTTTCATCCCTTATATCATTATTTCATGTTTAACTTATCTATTAGCTATAATCACCAAATATGTTGTTGCTATTAATATTCTGAAAAGCTGTATATTAGTCAATTAATAAGGAAAATGTGTTGTTTGTTTTTTTTTTTTTTACCATGTATCTCCTCTTAAGTTCTTCCTTTCCTTAAGTAGACTTAAGTTTCTGACCTATATAATTTTCCTTATTGCTAAAGAATTTCTTTCAACATTTCCTGAAAAACAGGCCTACTGGTGACAAGTTTACTCAGTTTTGGTCATCTGCATTTCCTTTCATTTTTTTTTTTAAGATTTTATTTGAGAGCACACACGTGTGTGCATGAGCACAAGCAGGGGGGAGGGGCAGAGAGAGAAGCAGACTCCCTGCTGAGCAGGGAGTCCGATGTGGGGCTCAATCCCAGGATCCCGAGATCATGACCTGAGTGGAAAGCAGACACTTAACTGAGCCACCCAGTTGGCGCCCCACTTCTTCACTTTTAAAGGGTAACTTTGATAGATACAGAATTCAAGGTTGGTAGGGGTGTTTTGTTGTTGTTTTTTTTGTTGTTGTTTTTGTTTTACTTAAAACATTTCACTTTACTTAAAACATTTCACTTTACTCGCTTTTTTCGGTATAGTTTCTGAAACACAGTCAAGGGTAATTCTTATCTGCAGTCCTTTATAAACAAGGTCCATGCCCATCTCCCCAGCCTTAGCTTCTTAAAGATTTTCTTTGTTTTTGAGATTTTGCAAGTTGAATATGATACGCCTATATGTAGATTTTTTTTTTTTTAAGATATTTTTTCTGCTTGTTCTGAGATTTCTTGGTTTGTGGTTTGATGTCTATCAATTTTGGAACACTTGGAGTCATTAATGTTTCAAATTTTCTGTTCCTTTTTTCTTTTGGATAATCCCATTATGTGTTATGTTACAACTCTGCAATTATCCCACTTTGGGGGGGATCTTTTTATTTAATTTATTTGATTTCACTTTTCTCTTTGCATTTATATTTTGGGAATTTCTATTGACATTTCTTTAAGCTCTGTGGTTCTTTCCTCAGGTTTGTCCACTATATTCATGAGCCCACTAAAGGCATTCTTCATTTCTGCTACAGTGTTTTTAGTTGCTAGTGTTTCTTTCTGATTCTAAGAATTTCAGTCTCTGTGCTTGCATTACCAATATAGTCTCACTTGCTCTCCACTTTTTCCACTAGAGCCCTTAACATATTAATCAGTTGTTTTAACTTCCTGTTATGATAACTCCAGCATCTTTGATATCCAAGTCTGATTCTGATGCTTGTTCTTTCTCAAACCGTTTGTGCTTTAGTATGCCTTTAATTTTTTTTTTTTTTTTTTTTAAGCACAAGACATATACTAGGTAAAAAGAACTGTGGTAAATACACTTTTAGTATGATGTTTTATGTCTAGGGCTCACTGTAGCTGTGGGTATCTGAGGCTAACATCCCCTCTAATGTTATTGTTTTTGTCTCTCTATTGTTTGAGTTTCCCTAGAGTGTTCTAGGGAAAAGAGCGAAGATGTGCTGTTCTTCTGCTTGTGTTCTTATTATACCAGAGCTCCACTGATGTCATGGTAAGGTGTGGGAGGTGAAGCATTCCATAGTCCTATGATTAGGTCTCAGTCTTTTAGTGAGAATGTGCCCCTGAGCTGTGACCTTCACAAGTGCTTCTAAGTCTGACCCTCCACCTCTGACGCATTTAGGTGCAACAGGAAGGATAGAAGGGATTGGTGTTGGGTATTTCTGGCCCCTCCCCCACTCACTTAGAAGCGGGAGGTGGCTGGAGTCAGTTTTTCTTTTTCCCAAGGTCAGTTGAGCTTTGATAAAATATTCGTCTTGAGGACAATCCTTGTCAAGGAGAATCGAATGTTCTAGGGGTATTTCAAAATGGCTACTTTTCTCTTTCTCTGGTAGAAGCATAGGGGATTTTTCTCTGAGATTTCCTGTAAAAACTTGTAGGAGTAGTCCTATAAGTGCAGGACCTCCCTAAGACTGCCCCCCCATCTGTCCCAGAGTTTTTAACTCTAAAACGTGCCCACGCTGGACCTTCAGTCATCTATCAATTACCATTTAGATTTATCTAGCCAGTGCAGGTTCCTATGGAGATTTCTGTTCCTGGGTTTCTGCTCTGCTGTTTTGAGTTTCTATATCTGCCTGTCTCTCCAACTTTGGGGGCAATGGTTTGCTTTGTTGCCTTAATTAGCCAGTGGATCTAAGAAGAATTGTTGATTTTTTAAGTTTAGCTTATTTCCTATGAAAATTGGAGTGATGCTTTCCAGGGCCCTTGTGAGCCAGACTGGAAACTAGAAGTCTTAAATGTGTCTTTCTTTTCTTTTCTTTTTTTTTCTTTTTTTTTTTTTTAAAGATTTTATTGATTTATTTGACAGAAGGACAGCCAGCGAGAGAGGGAACATAGCAAGGGGAGTGGGAGAGGAAGAAGCAGGCTCCTAGCAGAGGAGCCTGATGCGGGGCTCGATCCCAGAATGCCGGGATCACGCCCTGAGCCGAAGGCAGACGCTTAACCGCTGTGCCACCCAGGCGCCCCTAAATGTCTTTCCATTTCCTTTTTATGCCTGATACCTCTGAAGGACCAGAAGGTCATAGAATAAGATGTATGTAGAGTGTAAAAATTGGTTCTCTGTGACCACTGATCACTAATGTCAGATTAAATTCCTTAAGATCTAGAGCATTTTTTTTTATTTCCCATATGGCAATACCCAGCATCTAAAAGCATCTTCAGTGAATAAGTTGATGTAAAAGCACGGCTTTTTGGTATGAACCAATGCCCCTAGATAAGCTTCAACTTGTGCAAAAGAACAAAATGCACTAAAATAAACCACTTCAGTTTAATTGACTTCACATCATACTGATAGAAAGATAGGTACCAGCGAATAATTAATGCCACCATAAAAATGATGAGACATTAAAGGATCCCCTGATAAACAGATAACTTCTCTATTTTGAGATTCTCTACTTCACATTTTGTACACAGCTTTGCAGGATATAATTTAAATTCATAAATAGAAATTAAAATGGGTGAAGATAAAGAGTTATCTATCAAGAAATAGGTGGTTCTAGTTAGTTTACAATCTTTCTTTTGCTGCCTAGTCTCAATCCATAAAGACTGGATTCCTGGGGTACAGAATGTCTCTCTTTATGCTTCCTCGCCATTTAGCATCCTTACGAGGGGATTCACCACGGAGTTCTTCAAAGGGAAGCAATTCAGCACCCCAGGGCCAGGCCAGCAACAGCGCTTCCCAAACCATCATCAGGCACTTTTAAGGATGAACAACAGCTCCCCGGGAGGTGCAGTGCAAATCCAGCCCTTTAAACTCATTCACTTTAATTGCGCAACATTTTAAATACTGCACGCCAGCGAGAGGCAGGTGGGTCGGCAGGTGCCATGCGGCGATCTGCCAGTAATGGCATCAGAAAAACAGTCCCTCACAGAGGCAAGAAGCAAAAGAGACTGAGTGCAGAACTCCTCTGAGCTTAATGTCTATTTCATCCGGTAATTGCAACAGAGGGGAGGCTTTCCAAGCAATCTAAACCAAAGCTGTTTTATTCATTTTTAGCTATGCCTTTTTTTTTTTTTTAAACAGGGGAGGTCTCAGAAATAGAATTTTAGTCCAAATTAATCCAAATCCTTTGCATGCACCCAACTGAAACTCATGTATGGGTAAAGATGTTAAGGAAAAGAGAAATTGTGAAAACAAATGTTTTCTTTCTAAGACTTTTTCCATGAATAATACGAAGCCTGTCCTGCCATATTTTGTATTTAGGTATTAATTTAACCCAAGTAAAATTTGAAGTGAAATTATAAGAATTTATGACTTTAATTTCTAAACTAATAATTTTAAACTTTCTATTTTTCCTTTTATTGGCACTTTTATGTATAAGGGAGAAAAATAGTATAAAGTATAAAAAAAAAAGTATATTATCAAAAGTTAGATGCTTGTAGAAATACCCAAATAGGAGATTAGAGATAGGTAAATGAACACAGATTTGTTCTGTCTTTTTTATGTAAAAAGGCAAATCTTGATAGGTACTATTTTGTTTTGTTTTTTTTTTATCAGTGATTGATTGACTCGGTACATTTTGACCAAATTGAGCTCTGAAGAAAAAGTAGTAGCGAGTAGAGGAAGAGTGACCCCCTCACCCCGTATTTCAGCCTTCCCTTTTGCCCAAGTGGCATCCTGTTGAAGTTTATAAAGAACCAGCAATTAACAAAGTATCATCAGATCTCATACCCTCATCAGCAGCCCAAAACCATTCAGGATTGGACAGAGGAAGGCTAAATAGAAGGGACCAGTTAATAAAATTTAAGAGCTATTTTCCAGACCCTGTGGTTTATCTGTTTTATCTACATATTCTGGAGGCATATGTTACTGTTTTTACTTTTCACTTTCTTTCTATTTGTTACTTGTGTTAACCGAGGCTAAGGTGTTAGCCCCACCCATATAGCTGTTGGGTAGTAAAGAACAGTTTCAAACACTTTATCTTTATGCCACAGTGAGCTATTGGCTTGGCACATGCACTTCCTAAGATGTATCAATAATTGAATTTAGGGATTATGTGCTAGAAATGAGAGTATATCTTCACATGTTTTTATTACCAAGATGATGGCAGTAGTGAAAGCCCCAAGAAGAGATAGGTCTGAAGAAAACTATAAACAGTTATCAGAGTCCTGCCTACATGTAAAACAAAAAAGAAGCTGTTGGCTAATTTCTTTCATTTCTATACTTTCTGGTAATAAAAATACTTGGGCCACCTAAGTCAGAAAACACCTCCCATGTAAAAACATTCAGTCCCTAATACTGTACCAGCTTTTCTTTCTGGCCAGTGCTCAATACAGTATTTTCTTTTAACTTATACTCTTTTCATATCATTCAGGGTATTTTTTCAGTGATGGCAGGACACAAGGAAGAAATCAGGCAAAATAGGGCTATGAAGGTATGTGTATTTCACACCAAAATAAAATTGAGATCAGAAAAAGGAACTTGTATAATGAAAAACCATACATAGTATCAACCTTAGAAATAAAAGCATTTTTACCAGCAAATAAAGGGGGTTTAATTCAGGAATAGGAGATAACTACAACTGGGGACAAGCAAACTATGGTAAAACATTAGGCAAATCCCATAAAAAAAGGAAAGGAACCTTACTTTATGGAGAAGGGGGAATTAGGGAGGGGTTGTTTTGAATGAAAATTCATTGGAGAAAAATAAGAGTTCAGGATAATAATGGTTTGTCATTGGCTGAGTTGCAGGGGTAGTCAATTTTTTGTAGGAGACATAAGTACTTGTTTCCCTATTGGGGCCTGTAATTGATGATTCTTTCCTATAATTGACATTGAGTGGCACCATTCCTCCTTCCAGCCTCTCCTCCTATCATCACAAGTCCACTTTAGTGAGCTTTCCCTTTATTAATTTTCACAACAGCATAACTGTGTTCCCATTTAGATTTTCAAAAGTAATTAGAATGGCAGTTGGCATAATTTTCCTGAAATGATGTCTAGAGTGACTTAATCTTTTGTTTCTGAGCCTGAAAACTTTCTCTGGTGGTGTTACAGTATCTCTCCTTTCTGTCCTGGCACTTGGAGTGCCTTGAATAATCTTCCCTGCAGCAGGAGTCCTAAAGCCAAGTTAGGCAGATGCAAGAAGGAACATTCCTGATTGCTGATGAGGCCTCCTAGGAACCATAGATCTGTTTTGTAAGGATTGGAGAAATCTTATCAGATACCTGGTGAGAATAAAAGACTGGTTTAAAGTGAGTAGTATTCTGTTATTTGAAAGGTGAGAGGTTGGGTAAATGATGATGCAGTTTGTGGATTACCCAGATTCTGACTCCGTCGTCCCAATTTTAGATAGTAAAACACATTTAATTCCTTCAAGAAGAAAAGAAAGGGGAGAAATAATCAGCCTGTTTTTTTATTAAGCAAAATTCTGGGTAAAAGAAGCTAAAACCACATCAAAAATCACATTGATGTGAAAGAAAGATTTGATTTATGAGATTCTTCCATTATCCTGAATGACGGAATTTGCAATATTCATGTGGTGAAAGTGATTAGACATATTGTCTGGTTGGTAAGAGAAGTGGTGCAGCATAATTTTTGCTTTTATTGTTTACAACAGAGTTTGTCTTAACATGGGAGATAGATAAGTCAGAAAGGCTAGGTTAATTTCCATTACAAGAGGCAGAAAGTTCCTAGGCGTAAGGTGTGGGTAAATCTAAGAATGCAAAAAAGAAGAATTGGGATGAAATAAAATGAGTTTTGAGAAATTTGGAGGATTTTTTGTTATATTCAAGTCATAATGACTTATTCACAATTTTGTTCCAAAATTGCATTAGTCAATGTTCTGCAGTGTATGTTGCCAAATTTAGGATTTTTGCCAATCTAGTAGTTGAGAAATGGAACTCCAGTGTAGTGTGGGTATGCCCTGTGATGACAGAGGTTAAAAATCTTGTGTGTTTAAACATATTTTGAACTCAAAATAAAGAACACTTGCAGAACTATAACCAGATTATTATCCATGCATCGGGGTTTAGCATAAGTAAAACTTCTTGGGGGTAGTGATATAGAAAATACAATAACCATGTTAGAAGTTAAAGGATGAATGTTTGACTCAATATTATGAGTTACTATTTGTTAAAATTGTTATTTTTAAAATGCAAAAATTCGGACTCTGTTCAAGATTGACATTTGTTTTCGAATTAGTACATTTAGTAAAGTCCATGGCATGAGAAACAATTTGGAACATACCTTCAAGGCTCCTTGGTGATAAATGAGCCTTAAAATGTTTAGTTAAATCCATCTGCCTCACTCTGTGCTCAGCATTCATTAAATCTATTGGATTGAAAGTCTCAATAAGGAAAAATCCAGAACTATTTTCCATTTATCAATTCTTTTGTGACAAAGAATTTCAATGATCAAATGTTGAGGCTTTTCAAAATGTGATTTCTGTATTTTTTACCTATTGAAATCATTGGCATGTGATGTTTCAGGTATACAACGTAATGATTTGGTCTATGTATATATTGTGAAATGATCACCGCAGTAAGTCTAGTTAACATCTGTCACCTCAGATATTTTTTTTTCTTGTGATGGGAACTTTTAAGATCTCTCATAGCAACTTTCAAATATATGGTTATCATTAACTATAGTCACCATACTGTACCTAACATCCCCAGGACTTATTATTTTATAACTGGAAGCTTACACTCTTAGACCTTAACCCATTTTGCTTTTACACCCTCCTTTGGCAAACACCACTCTGTTTTCCGTATCTGAGTTTGGTTTCATTCTTATTTTTAGATTCTATATGTAAGTGAGGTCATGCAGTACTTGTTTTTGTGTGACTTATCTCACTTAGCATAATGTCCTTAAGGTCCATCCCTGTTGTTGCAAACATCAGGATTTCCTTTTTTTAATGGCCATATAACATTTCTCTCTCTCTCTCTCTCTCTCTCTCTCTCTCTCTCTCTCTCTGTGTGTGTGTGTGTGTGTGTGTGTGTGTGTGTGAGAGAGAGAGAGAGAGAGAGAGAAAGATAACTTATCCATTGGTGGACACTTTGTTTCTATGTCTTGTCTATTATAAATATGCTGGAATAAACATGGGGTGTATATATCCTTTTGAATGCTTTTGTTTCCTTTAGATAAATAGAAGTGGAATTGCTGAATCATATGGTAATTTTACTTATTTTTTTGAACAATCTCTATCTTTTGTGGTGGATACGCCAATTTATATACCTGCCAGCAGTGCATAAGGGGTCCCTTTTCTTCACATCTTTGCCAGCTGTTGTCATTTCTTGTCTTGTTGGTAATAGCCATTCTAACATGTGTGAGGTGATATCTCACTGTGGTTTTGATTCACATTTCCCGGATAAGTGATATTAAGCAATTTTCATGTACCTGTTGACCATTTATATCCTTTTTGAAAAAAGGTCTATTCAGATCCTTTGCCCATTTTTAATTAGCTTTTTCGGGGGGTTGGTATTTATTCATTTGCTCTTGAATTGTACATGTTCTTTATGTATTTTTTATATTANTTTAATTAGCTTTTTCGGGGGGTTGGTATTTATTCATTTGCTCTTGAATTGTACATGTTCTTTATGTATTTTGTATATNCTTGAATTGTACATGTTCTTTATGTATTTTTTATATTATAACCTCTTACCCAACTATGACTTGCAAATACTTTCTCCCATTGCACTGATTGCATTTTAACTTACTTTGTGGTTTCTCTGCTATACAGAAGCTTTTAATTTGATGTAACTCCACTTGTTTGTTTTTGCTTTTGTTGCCAAATCCAAAAAAAAATTGTGAAGACTGATGTTTACTATCTTAGCCCGTATGTTTTCTTCTAGGAGTTGAATGATTTCAGGTCTTATGTTCAAGTCTTGAATCCATTTTGAGTTGATTTTGGAGTATGCTAGAAGTTAGTGGTTCAATTTCATTCTTTTGCATGGAGCTTTCCAATTTTCCTAACACCATTCATTAGAGAAACTATAAAGGTATTTTTATATGCTGTCGGTATGTAAATTTTATTAAATGTCTTTTTTTTTTTCCCCATATCTGATGAAAGATCATTGGGTAATTTTCTATTTTGTGTTCTTTTCTTCATTAATAGATTTTTTTTTTATACTGGACTATTCCTTCTGTGTTAGGATAAATATAGCCATTTATTCTAATTTGTTAAATTTAGTATTTATGATTTTGACAAATACGTACATACATACAAACATATATGTTTTAGTTTCTGTGTGCATATATTAACNATAAATATAGCCATTTATTCTAATTTGTTAAATTTAGTATTTATGATTTTGACAAATACGTACATACATACACAAACATATATGTTTTGAGTATCAGTTCTTAATTGTGGAGTGATTTGGTAATATATAGCTCTTTCCTACATTTGAATATTTTCTGTATTCTATACATCTTGATTTTTCTATTTTTTTGGTGTGTAGAACAATTCACAAGAAAACAAGGCTGACTTGTCTTTCCATTAACTAATTCATTCTTACACTTAATTATTCAAAAATATGTTAACGCAAGGCATCCAAAACACAAAGAGTAATGTAATGCTGTTTTGACTTCAAGAAATTTAAAATTTGTGAAACACCCAAGACAATTTAATGTCCTGGTTGAAGAGATAGCATTTTTAAAGGCTACTAGGAAGAAGATAGAGGAGATGAATATCCTCTAAATGCATTGATCGATCCATAGGAGGCCCAGATATCACCTGCCCCTTGATGTGATGAAATAGAAAATAACACTGTATAGTATTCTTAGTTACAGAAAATAAATGAACTTCATTCTTAGTATTCCCTCAATGACAGGGTGAACGGTGGATAAAGAGTTTGAACAATACAGTACGGAATCAGACAAATCCAGAATTTGGGACATTCTTGAGTGCGAACAGTCTTAAAATTGGGTTCTTAAAATGATATTTAAAAAGTAAAGTGCAAAAAAAAAATTATGAAGTAAAGAATACTTAAAAGCAGGCACACAAAATGCAGTGTGTATATACCTTTGTTTGATCTTGATTGAAACAAATCAACTATAAGAAGACATTTGTGAGACAATCTTAGAGATTTTAATACATTCTGGGTAATGAATGATAATTGTGATAAGTATGATAACATGCTGCATTCTTAAACATATTTAGAATATTAAGAATTAAAGGTAAAAGAATGGTTATGTGGGATTTACTCTAAAATGCCAAATCACAACAATAATACAGAGATTTAGATAAAATTAGCAAAATAGATTTATTGGAAAGGTTTAATAAGTACATCAGTGTTCACTATACTTTTCTCTCATTTTTTTTTAAAGATTTTNTTTTTTTTTAAGATTTTATTTATTTATTTGACAGAGATAGAGACAGCTAGCGAGAGACGGAACACAAGTAGGGGGAGTGGGAGAGGAAGAAGCAGGCTCATAGCGGAGGAGCCTGATGTGGGGCTCGATCCCATAACGCCGGGATCACGCCCTGAGCCGAAGGCAGACGCTTAACCGCTGTGCCACCCAGGCGCCCCTCTCTCATTTTTTTAGATACTTGAAATTTTCCATGAGAGAAGTTAAAAAATAATAAAAGACCTGAAGGAAAGATAAACCTCTATTGTGAAAGAATAAGGAAACGTTTCTTCATAGTGTTCAAAATATTTATGTAAATGAACATTTTTTTATAACCTGCTAAGACTCATGCTATGCTATTTAGAGTCAATGGTTATATGCCATCTGGAAATAACCTTTGAAAAGATACTACCCAGACATTACACAAATAACATTCAAAAGCCTTCATTCAAGACTCTTTTTTGGATTATAAAACACAATTTTGTTAAATTATGGACTATGGAGAAAGAAGGACATAACAAAGAGCAGTTTTCTCCCCATCAGTGTTAATATAGATAAAATTTGTTTACTTACTACTTTTCAAAAAAAAGTATATATAAAATACTACCTAAACATTATTAAGCTTTTATTTATTTATTTTTTAAAATAACAGATAACTTTGATCTGAAAACAGAAAAGACAACAAAAAGCTTCCCATGTATGGAACTACTTTCAATATTTAAAAATTACTCTTGAATAATTTAGGTTTTCATGCCCTGGAGAAAAAGCACCCACAGCAACTGTGCTAAAATAATCCACCTTTTTGAGAAGGAACTTCAAGAGTAGGTATTTCCAGAACACGAGGGTGCAAAGTAGATTTTACAGAAGGTTCTTGGGCCACTGAAATGAGGACTTGTGCCACACACGAAAAAGAGAACAACCTAGTAACACATTTGAGATTTGTATTTCCCTCGACATTCCTCTTTTACTTAGGGGCCACCAGGCCCCTCCTCTTTCTTTCCTGAGTACTCCCCACAAGATAATATCCCTTGCTTTTCTCTAACTGGAGCTATTTGAGGACTTACAGGCCCTACAGGCCCAATTCAGAGCAGGTTTATCAAATCATTCATCTAATGAACTCCTCTAACTGCCTAGGGGGACTCTGCTGTGAGAACACTCAGTTTTGTCTGTCATTATCCTTGTGTCCTGGAATGTGAAAGAAGCGGTTGTTAGGACAGAGGCTGGAAGGGCCCGGTGAAGTGTGGGCAAAGGTTTGCTTTCTTAATCTGCTTAAAGCCTATGCAGACCAACCATTGCCCTGCCTTGTTTAGAAATAACTTCCCTCCAAGCAAGAAAACCAAGCAAGTAGAGTGAGCAGAAGTGATGTCTACTGCAAAGCTGATTTCCACAAACGTCTGCTTCATCAGGCTCCGGGTCTGTCACTCGCAGAGGCCATTTAGGTGCTGTGAATTGGCTGGGTTATGCAGTGTTTCTCAACCTTGAACGTGCACACGAGTCACCTGGGGATTTTGTCAGAATGCAGGTTCTGATTGCCTAGGTCTGCACTGTGGCCCAAGGTTTGGCATTTTCACTGAATTTCTATGCTTCTGGTTTGTGGATTACACAAGGAGAGTGTCCTAGTAAGGGTGGAGGTGGTGACAGAATGGGGAAGAGAAGGGATAGCAACTTGGAATTAGAAGGCATTTCTGTGTGAAGTGTCTGGTAAGTTAACTAAAGGGAAAGATAATCCTATTTCTATGGTGCCAGTAACTTATTTTGATTTCTTTACTCGTTCTAAATACTGTATCAATTTTGTAATTAACTTTATATTTGCAATTTCATATTCTTGGTCTTGAAGAGGACCCATAAAATCGTACAGGCTTCAGGCTCCATAAAACCTGCATCTGTCATTGTTGGACACCAGAAATTGGACTTGGAAATGTATGCATTCACTTAGACTCCTCCTCTCAGATGTTGACCATGAGGCTATTAGTAGGAATAGGTCAGTAACGAGGGGGGGATAAAGAAATCTCTGTATAATTGGATGCCAAAAACGAAGCCTAGAAACATTTCTTTTCAGTCAAGCCTGAGTAAAAGATAAGTTAAAAGGCTTTACTTAAAAGATAAGATAGGAGCATTATAAAAGTAGGAAGAAAAGACCAGTTATTGAATCTAAATAATTTTTAAAGTATTCTCTGAATGTTTAGTAATGTAAGAAAGAAAATCATGAAAGCGTCAGGAAAAAGGGAAAGACTAAATGATGGGTCAAATATATTAAATTAAAACCATGGAAGTATGGGTAAATTCCATCTAGGGAAAAGGAAAAAATTCTACTTTCAGAAAAATAAGCACAATATATAGAGAATGTAAAGTAAAATTACGTGATACCAAGTTATAACCTCAAAATATAAACGTTAAAACCTGGAATCAGATGTACCCCAGCCAAAAGGACGTTACTTTTGTTACAGTGAAAAGACACTGGTAGAAAATTCGTGTTGAATTGGCAGGAAATAAATCACTGGGGAAAATATCAATATAACAGTATTAGTCTATGGAATCTTAATTAGACAAAGATACAAAAGGGAAATAGAAACCACAAGGAACATAATTAATAGAAAATTATTTCTACTAAGCTCTAACTTAATAGAATCCTTTTCAAGAATCAAGCTTTATGTTGAACATGCACATATCTTAGATTAAAAAATTATTTAAATACAAAAGTGCATAAAATCCACATTTTGCCAACATATTAAAACATGCAAATAAAAAAGGTTTTAAGTTAGAAAATGCTTTTCTGAAACATTAAGTGATCAAAAATGCAATGAAACACACTTTGGGGAAAACATGTCAAAATTGAATAATAAAAGCTACACTTGGAAGTAAAATCACAGTCCACATGCTTTGGTTATCTAAAGAAAAAGTACTTTCAGCTATAGTAATTAGAGAAAGAACAAATAAGAAAATAAATATGAAGAAAATATTATAGTACAGGAGAAAATGGGAAAAATTAGAACTTATGAGTCGGAAAGCTACTTTAAGCAAATCTAATACATAATTGTAGCAAACGTGTATTTAATCCATACAAATTCAAAATGGAAAATATGAAGTCTTTTAGTAGAGACAGAAACCCATGTGTGACTTCTTTAAAGGGAAAAAGGTGAATACTGTTGCTGATATTGGATTAGATCATAGAAAACTGCAAAAAAGATTATGGAAAGGCAGGGATGCTAAAGTAAAATAATGGGGAAATGTTGGGATTTGGAGCAAACGATCAAGGAAGAATTCTTAAGACCTCTTTCTTGCAAAAAGGTGGTTTTATTAAAGCACGGGGCTAGGACCTGTGGGCAGAAAGTGCTGCACTGGGGTTGTGAGGTTGTGTATACTTCAAAGTCGGGAGTAGGTTAGGGACAGCACAAGCCTCCAAGGTATTCTGCAAACAAGGTTTCCAGGACCCTGAGGGGGTAACTATTGTTAGGAAAATGTAGCTTATTACTGTTGAGTAAAACCTCAGTCATGATGAGGTCCTTCAGATGTATGTCAGTGGGCCAATATGCTTGGGAGATGACTGCCAGCATAAGTCTTGGAGGGTAGAGACAAAAATATAAGGACTTTCTGTATCCTTCAAGCAGACTCACTGGATCCAGGTTGAGGGGGGGGTTGCTGTGTCAGGCTAAGATTGCCTTTTGGTCTCAGCAAAGTGTCAACATGGAGGCAGCTGAGCTCCCAGAAGAAGGTCACTCTGCCTGTTTCAAGGACTTTGTCAATGGGCTGTAATTCGGAAGAAAATCTATTTTTTTTTCTTTTGCCTTTGTTTCCCACATCATAAAACAAGAGCCCTCAGGTCAGAAAGCTTCTCCTTAGGGGTTGGGTACTTACAGGCTTTCAGAGCTGTAGCTTATTTACCAGGACTGATTTTTATTTATTTTTTTTACAGTTTAACTCCCATAAAACTTGTGTCAGTTGCTTATGATTTTCATTTCTGATAAATCAGTATAAAAAAACAGAACTAGAAATCTTGTGGAATCATGCACTTGCATTTTTTGAGTTTTTTGTTTTGTTTTCTTTTCAACAATCTATTATCTGAGGAGTATACACCCCAATCTAAGTTTCCAGATGGTGCTTTCCCTGGCATAATTCGGCAACTCTGCCCGGGAAAGTCCAGCATTTTAAAGCTCATATGTACTGTATAATGTTAACTCAGGCCCGAGTGAATGCATTAGACTTAACTTGACAAAGGATACGTTATTCCAAGAGAATGGGAACAACAAGAGTTGATATGTGGGATTATCAGGTTACACTGAGATTTTTAGCTACTCTGTAGCTCTACTCAAATGGCCATGGGCCCATGATTATTAGCACACTAACTGGAGCTTGCAAGTAAATCTGGGCCTTATACACAAAAATCTGTTTCTCACCAGTTGGTTTTGAATCTTCTACCACAAGAGAAAACCTGTCCTTTAACAAAGGTAAAAGTTACCATGCTATTTTCTTCCTGGTTTTGTACATGAGCCCCTGTGGATTTGAACATGAAAATCTTGATTACCTTGATTTAGGCCATAAGAAATAGTAATAGACTTTAATCTGTACCTTTCTAGAATATGCAAGCATGTTCCAGTCTTAGGAGGCACCTGCCCAAGACATGCTTAGTGGTGTTTTATTCTTTGTGTTAATAGGTCTGTCAGCTGCCCAGCCTAGGATCAGGGACACTCACTATTCCTGCCCAACAAACTCGGGGAGGAAATAGGAAGCAAATGAGACCTTTGAAATCACATAGCAAGCTGGTAGACCTAAATCATGTTAAATATGAGCTCCACTTCTGGGCATTATGGAGCAATAGGAACTGGATTTATCCTCTCTCCTGAAACAAATAAATACAAAATAACAGGTTTCAGACATTAGAGTCAGGTAGTGAAGAACAGTGATTCCTGACACAAGGAAATAAAATGAGTTCTACAACTGCTCTAGCTACTGTCTGGAGAGACCGTCTAGGCTATGTCAAGATGAGTGGGAACCCAAGCAGACATGTGAGGTGTCTCTGAGTTAAGACAAGTTAGAGCTGGCGAAGGCCAAAGTGGCTAGGGATCACGGGCCAAATAGTGTATGTTCAATCTGTGCATTTACCTCTATTCAAGTCTGCCTCAATTAGAAAACTCCAAAGAAAACAAGTTATTCTAAAACTATAATTGAAAGAGTGGCACTAGCTTAAGACTAGACAGAAAGATCAGTAAAACAGAATGGATAGTTTGGGATCCTATTCCAGTATTTGAAATAAAGGTGATAACACAAATCAGTGAGGGGGGGAAAAAAAAAAACTTAACCAGAAAATACTTAGGATGGCATTAGGTTTTTAAGGAACAGTGAGATTGTAATCACATAACATTAATTACCAAAATGATAAATTAAGTAATGCATTTTACCTGTAAATGTTGAGGTGTGTAGGATACTAGGAATTCTGCTCGATGCTGAGTCAAATGGGGAATAGGAGAAACTTAGTTTCTGCCATCAGATTACAGTCTAAATAGGAAGGCGAGGGTAATAAAAGTGGGACAAACCACGTAGAAAGAGAAAGTATGAAGTTTACAAAGAGTGTATTTCAGATGAGCCTGTCCTAGAGTCAAAGAAGGTCTTTCTGGGGGCGCCTTGGTGGCTCAGTCATTAAGCATCCGCCTTCGGCTCAGGGAGTGATCCCAGGGTCCTGGGATAGAGCCCTGCATCAGGCTCCCTGCTCTGCTGGGAGCCTGCTTCTTTCTTTCCCACTTCCGCTGCTGGTGTCCCCTCTCTCGCTGTCTGTCTCTCTCAAATAAATAAATACTTAAAAAAAAAAAAAAAAAATTAAAAAAAAAAAAAAAAAAAAAAAAAAAGGTCTTTCTGTAGCAATTTCTTTAAATACTTTAAAGAGTTGCCAAAGTATGAGCAAGGAAGGTCAGAGTGTCTCAGTCAGGAGTAAGTTCATACAGGAAGGCTCTTAGGTAAATGAAATTTTAGAATTGGAAAAAAAAAATTACAAATATATAGATTTTAATAAAGTACCGCATGTCTGAAGCTGAAAAGCAGGGGAAAGTATTGTGAGATCTGAGGATAGATTGCTGGGAATAAGTTCAGAGCAAGTAACTTTTCAAGTCTTGTGATAACAAGAGGCTCATTTTTCTCACATAAAATGAAATTACTGTCTCATTAGTTGATCTCAAATATGGCAAGAGCTACCCCGGCTATTTCTGTCTTTATGGCTCTGCCATTCTTAATATTTACCCTTTCCCCACCTTTTAATGCCTCGTAGTCCCAGGATGGTTACTATAACCCCAACTATCTTTTCCACATTCAAGGCAAGAAGAAGAGAGACAACGCCCTTTAATCAGGAAAGTAAAACAGTTTTATTTTTTGTTAAATACCTAGCTCGTATCTTATGAACCCAACCCCACAAACAGCATATGTTACATTAATAATTTTAGTTTCACGTTAAATATACGTATATGTGTAGAAAAATGTCCATGTTGAAAGGCTCCCTACCTGCCAGAGAAGCTGGCAAAGTGAGTAGATTGCAGCAAGGAGAAGAAGTGTTGGAAATGGTTGTGGCTTACCCAAACCAGCGTCTGCCACAAAGAAGGCTGAAGCTTGGTCCTGGAGGGCTTGCATTTCTTAAGGACTTAAGTCTTTAAGAGAAATTAAGAGATATTAAAAAAGCTTTAGGTTTGGGGCGTGAGAAAAGCTTTAGGCTTGAGAATTCAAAAGCTGGTGTGTTTTTGGAAAGCCCGTTATTGCTGCAGGAGTACAGAGAAGAGAGAAAGATGGCATGGGGAAGATAATGAAGGGAGTAGAACAGGATACAAGTTGGTAATTGGAGAGAGGTTAAGAAATGGCATCACCAAGGTATAAAGCTCGATGGGATTTCAGGAGTAAAACAGATGAGGTGAAGATTTTCAGGTCTTTGGTTTGAATATTTGAGGGGACTTTAGTGCTGTGGATTTAGACAGGAACCAGAGCTGGATGGAAAATAGGTTTGAGGAGTAGAGAATGTGGACTTCTTTTTACCAATTGAATTTGAGTGCCTCCAAGAAGTCCACCTAGAGATGATAATTAGCTATTTGGAATTGGAATTCAAAGGAGAGCTTGAAATATTTGTGTTAATAAATGTGCCGTAGAGTGTTGACTGCCATGTGTAAGAGGACCTCAGAAAGAGCTTTAAGAAACCGCAGTAAAAAACTGATTGGTGAATGTGTGAAAGAAGAAAACCAGGATGGAGGATTCCACAGGAACCAAGGAAAGTGAGTTGAGAATGAACTGATTAGCATGCCAAAGGCTGTTCACATGTAAAGAAATGAAGAGCAAAGAGAAAAGTACCTCACAGTCAGAGACATTGTAACAGGAGATTGCAGGTAATGATCCCTGTGTCTTATCATTTGTTTCTGAAAGAGTGCAGGGAAAACAAATGAATGGAAAAGGCTTGCTTTTTTTCCCCCTAATATAATAAATTTCATGGTAAAAGCAGGTAAACAGAGGGAAAAATGGTACGGGCTTGAGGAGAAGGTGTGTATGTGCTTTTCATGAGTTCAGAGAATTAAATATGAATAAATGCTGAGGGAGGCCATTAAGAGATGGAGGGACAGCCGTGGTGTGGGCATGGTGAGAGGGTAGGAGAGGATAGGATGAAGTAGGCTGCTTTGAAAATATGCACATGGACAGGGTGCCTGGGTGGCTCAGTCATTTAAGTTGAGGTTAGGGTTAGAAGAGAGGATGAAGGGTTGAAGACAGTAGAAGTTTGAAAGTCATTTTGAAGAATGAGAGAAGCACCTGACAAGGAGAAAAAGAACAGTTGCCAGAAAGTTGGAAAATCTGGTTGATGCTGAACCATAAATTTATCCTGGCTGCTGGGTTAACTACCCAGGTGCAGGCTTAGAGAAGGCAGCTAATCGGATTTGTCCAGCTCTGTAGTTTTGCCAGGCAGGTGTGTTGAAAGGACAAAGGCTCAAAAGATAGTGTAAATGTTGCAGAATATGGTTGAAATGAAACATGGAATCTAAAATATCTGGGGGGTGGGTTACATGATGATTTTTATTTCATAATTTTCAAAGTTGCCAAACTGTCTAGAAAATTTTTTTTTTTAAATACAGCAAGTCAATTTTCAGTAGTTTAAAAGTGTTACGTAGCTCAAGAAAACAGGCAATGCCTGGCAAACATTACTGGACAGCCTGTAACACTATACATTCCTGAATATCGGTAGTTACAACGGTACGTCCCTCATTCTTCCCTGCGGCCAAGAAGATTTGATCCTTTCCCTGGGGATAGCGTGTTTAGCTTGAACTTCACTGCCTTTCCTGCTTGGGTCATAATATTTGCAGTTGGTTCTGGTCGTTTTCATGCGCAGCTCACCATCTGCCTTTAGACTCTTAGTGAGGTCGCTTCAATGGTCAGTGTGGCTCATCGTTCCCTCTCTTTAGTCCCTACTCAAAGTATCCATCAGCAAGAAAAATATTCCGAGTCTTGTTCCCACTGGTTATTCTCCTCTCATGGCTGCCTCTGGTCCTGCATCCTGCTTTAAGAGATGTTTTATCTTTACCTTTTGAAATGCATATGCTAGTTAGTGGTTGCTACCTCTGTAAACTCAAAGACTGTGATTTCTCCAAAGGTGTTGGAAATCCCATTCATTTAATAGGGGTTGCCATCTTGTATTTCTTTATTTCTGTATCTTCCTCTTTGTTACTCAGAAAACTTCATTATATAGCTGTTCATCAGAATTAAATCTCCAAGGGCCTCCCTATTTCCATATACTTAATTTTCTCAGTCTGTTCTTTGTAATAGTCATATTTTTTAGGTTTAAATATTTTCATGATTTAAAATTTTCTTTTTTGATTTCTTATTTAATATTAGAACAGTTAATTTAAAAAATGATAGCCTGTATCAGTAATACTGAGCAGAATTAAGGAAACATTTTTTTAATCCATAGTTGAACAAGTTTTTAAATTTGTGTATTTATTTAGATAAGTTCATTTAAAAAAAAAAAAGCAAATGATAGAAGGAAATACAATAACCTGTATCACTACCAACAGAGAGCTACTCTTAGTTCCTCTACCAGTATCCTTCCAGAAGTACTATGCGGATATTGACAAATGTATGAGATCAAGATGTACTTTTATTTCTTGGTTTGATCATTTACCCAGAAATGTTGAAACTCTTGGATTTATACATTGTTTAAAAAAGAAACTGCATGACAGATCGTTTTCATTAAGGATTTTTTTCTTCTTCTTCTAGGAATCCTGCAAGGCATTGGACCTAAGAATTCCTTTCAAAGATCCCCTAAGTCAGTTACGGTTGTCTGTCCTTATTCATGAGAAGATACCTGTTGGCACAGAAGAAGTCAAAGGTATGTTATGGGAATGCCCAATCTCTCAGTCAGAAATTCTTGTGAAGATTCAGAGTTGATTGCCAACAATTATAGGACTAGAAAAGAGTGGAACAATTCAAAATGTAAGTTATTTTATTTGTGTAGGTAGAAAAAGGACATAATAAGGAAAACTTAAATGCACTTTTTAAATGTATTTTTATCATGTTAGCACTTAAAAATGATCACGAATGTAATTCTTCTGTCTGCGGTGAGAAGTGTTTTATGACTTAGAACATAATTTTCAAGGTTGCGTAGTATTTTTTTTGGATTCCTATGACTTGTAATATCTGTCTATTGGACATTTATCTTTTTCTAACTTTTATGCAATGAATAATATGACCAACATACCTTATTACTTGGATGAACCTCAGGTAATTTCATTAGGATGAATTCTGAAAAATAGAATTGCAAAGTCAAAGGCATGCACATAGTAAGAATTTTGGCCTACCTTGCCAACTGACCTCTGGAAAACTCCTTCCAAATGTTATTATCATAGGCAGTACATGATTTTAATGGAAAATTAATGGACAATGCCTTTGTCTGAGCATGATGACAATCATTATTAAGGAAACCTAAGGACAAAGTAAAAACCATGTGGAATGAGTTTAATCTATTCCCACAATTATCGTTCTCCATCTTAAAATCCTCTTACTGCTTTTCTTTTAGAAACCATGAAGGGGGCATGACATCTTGTGTTGCTGTTGATAATGTCATTCATAACATAAGGAAATCTGTTGGTCTGTCTATATATATGTATAATGGGAGAAGGTTGCCTTCTTCATAGGGTATATGCTTTGTTTTCAGCTCTTAAAAGTCTTTGCTTCCTGGTAGAGCCTTTTCACATACAGGTGTGTGCGTGTATATGTGTGTAATACATATAAGTGTGTACGTATAACCTACACATATCTTGTTGAGGCTATATGTAAATTTAAATGAGGAAATTTCAGTAAAATACATGTTTTTAGAGGGCAACAGATAGTCACGTTCAGCACATCCTTATTTACCTGCTCAGGAAGATAGGAAAGACAACAAATAGTCATGGAGGTTGTTTCGGGGCACAAGCACCATTGGATCGTTATTTACTATGTGCGGAGGGAAGAATAAAGATGGCTTCCAGAAAGTATCTAACATTATGCTTCCTGTTACACCCATACACAAACCAGATAACTCCACTACAAATCAAATAAGTGGTCTTTTATTCAAATCTCTAATGGTCAGTAATCTCAATGGTGCAAATTAAATCAACATTCCATTTTAAGGGTTCCCAAAGAAGGGTGTCCTATACTTTTTCTCAGGAGTTTATTTAGAAAGTTTTCCCCCGTAACTAATCTAGACTCACTGTCCCTTGGGATCTCTTAAGTATCTTTGCATTATGTTTCCTTCCTGGTTTCAAATAATGCAGTCTCTCCTCTTAAGATTATCCTTCATTTAAATTAATCCATTTACAAAATCTATCTTAAAATGCACAAATCTGAATAGATTTTTTCCCTCTCTACAAATAAAGCAAATTAAAAAATACTTTGTTGCTTTACAACCAAAATTCTTAATGCCTCTTCTAAATGAAATTTCACTTATTAACCCTCATTTTCAATATTCTCTACAAATCTAAGTGGTTTAAGTTTGAATAATTCACTTGAATATTTCAATTGTAATTCAAAACTAATGGATATGAAATATGTGTGCCTTGGTGAATGTAAAAATATGTCTAGGAATATTTAATGCAGAACAGAAATATTAATTTATGATAAAACATGCCATTTTGTATTAAAACAATATAGAAGCACGAGTCAGATTGTGTACAAGAGAAGTGCATCAGTTAGTTAGATGTTTACTTAAAATTTAGATATATTTACTTTAATATTGATATTCTCATATTCTGTTTCTGCATTAAAGAGGTTGAATAAAGTATACTTTGCCGGTAACAAAGTATTATGATGAGTCATTTGGAGCCTAAAGTGACAGTTTTAATTTAGTCTCCGTATGGAGATCTGAAAATAGTTTTAGGCACTGTTAATATTTCTGCATTAGAAAATTGTTGACTTTCAAGTGATTCTTCTGGGCATAAAAACTCACAATGAGAAACTGGAAAAGTTAGAAATTTTCAGTGTTAGTTTCTAAGAAAGCTACTAAATGAATAAAGAAAGATTGGATATTACCATTTACAAAAATACTTTGGTATTAGAGTCCATCGGCTCAGTATGGGGAGGGGGAGAAAGAAACACAACACTTAATAAATTAAAGGCTGATTATTAATATCCATAGTCTTCCTACCTCTTTTGGTTTAAAATTAGAGGAAATGGAAAAATGAAAACCTTCAAACTATTTTTTGTTGTTTTTGTTCTGGATATAATGATTGATGCAATTAAAATTCTGTAGCAGTAAGATGAGGATTTAATTTTTGTAGTCCTTTTTCCTGCTTTCACTTTTTCTCATTACCATGGATGATTGAAAATTAATTATACGATATATCTCTCATCGCACTCACATAAAATTTCTACGATCTCTAACTTGTCATATTCTCTGTACTGTTTGTACTTTGTATCACTGTGATGACATCAGGTGTCATCTGTTTCTCTTATTTTAGTTCTTTCCGACTAAATCTTCCCTCAGTATATAATATGCACAGTGTCTTTCCATAGGTAAAACTGGTGTGTCTAGTGAATGTGTCTTTTGAAAAATGTCAAAATTTGATGGGGTGGAAAATGTTTAATGCTTTTTTTCTATGCTGTCAAAATGTTGACATCTGACAGAGTGGGAAAAACTTTAGTATTATTCCTGGAAGGTGTTCGTAATTCTTGTCTAAGAAGATTTCATTTCTTTTCCTATAACCCCATTTTTACCCCATAAAACTTGAATCCTCAAGTAGAAGGCCATGTGTAATGGTTTTGACTCTGAGATGCTGGAAAGTGCAACAGTGTGCCATGCATTCTGCAATGCCATAGTTACAGCAAACCTGTGTTCTTGTTGGATAATATGATGCAAAAATTGATCATTCAATGGCATTTTTTCTGCGTGGTAGTGGATAGAATCGTCTGTAAGTATTGATGTGACAGAACTGTGTAACTGTCGTTTTGCAGTTGTATAATACTATCATTCCCAGACCTATTGTTATGCGAAGACTAACAGGAATTTTAAAAGCAGAGTTGCCCCAAGGAAAAATATCTAGAGGATTGTAGCAATTTATCTTAAAATATTAAGATGAATGTGTGTGGCTAGAGAGATTAGTGAAGAGAGCTTATAGTTGTCACAAGTCATTTTGGGATTGAGGTAGTGCATAAACTTTGGACAATTTTAAAGCAATGCAAGAGTTTTAACAATCATAGAGATATAAACATTTGCAACAAACGGTAATAAAATAGATAGGTCATAAGATTGGTAGTTCTGCATGGTGTAGCAGTGTGCAGTGAGTTTACGTTGGTGTTTGATATAGTTTACGGTTGTTTTGTTCAGTTTTTTGTTGTTGTTGAAATAGTTGCCAGACCGTTAGTCCGAGAAGTTCTATACCTCTTAGATTCATTGATTCTTCTGACAGCAGCAAAGCATTAACTTCTGTTTTTAAGTTGAGATATAATTAACATTGTTTTGTAATGCAAGAACAACCTTAAAAAATTAAAGGAGCTGATTAAGGACAAGGAGAAAAGAAGTTCCAGGGCTAGACCATAGATACATAATCGCAAAGAACAAAGGTTTAAAGTGATACATGTTTCCATTTCAGTTGTCAATTAAATTCTACATGCATTCAAAACATAGCTAGGTACAGATACAGAGATATCTCTAGCTTAATCTTTGATCCAGGGACTAAAAAGATACAAATTAATACATTAAAATACATTAACAAGCTCTTGAATGATGAACAAGAACATGTTTTAGAAGAATTACTTTGACCATGTAAAGTTCTGTAGGCTGGTACTCTCCTTATTAATGCCACTTCAGATTTCTTGAGACAAGTATATGGGAGAGAGCTATGTAACTGATAAAAAACTGAAGACTTTTAGGCTTGATAACGTGCATTCCATTCTGTTAAATGTAATAATATCCAAAATAACACAGTAAAATAGTGTCATGGATCTTATGTTTTATAAATGGTATTTCTAGATTTGATTAAGAATTTTTAATCAATTATTTTCAAGGCAATCCATACGGTTGATGGGATTTATTAAAAGAAACTGCCATGTATACAACAAATAAAAATCAAGATTTTAATATCGTTTCAAATTCATTGTTTTACCCCAGGTAGATAGAGAATGAGAAGAGAACTTGATAATAAAGCTTGCAGATAGTTACTTGCACATTTGCTGATACATTTCCTCAGCAAATATGAAAGAAGCCAGAGAACTTTCTATAGATACTAATGTAAATTTTGATTTCTTAAATATGGAGAATAATACTTTATATCTCTAATGAAAAGTGATTTCCTATTGTATGCTTGTACAGAGCTTTATGGAGTAGCAGAACTATTTCAGGAACTGTTGTAAGCATTCAGCAAAGATTAGGCATGGATCTGAGCCATCTACCTCAGTTAAAATCTATTGAATAATAATAAAAAAAAAAAGATGTGTAATTTTAAATGTGTTAAAAAAAAGTTGAAATACTCCAAATATAAGGCACTTTATTAACTAATAAAAGGAAAGACCCCAAATGTAAGGCGCTTTATTAACTAATGAAAGAAAAAATAATTAAGTATAACGTTATTCTAGACTACGCAATAGGCAATTAGAATATAAAGGCTAGC
The DNA here is from genome assembly GCF_002007445.2 of Ailuropoda melanoleuca. Taxonomy (NCBI): domain Eukaryota; kingdom Metazoa; phylum Chordata; class Mammalia; order Carnivora; family Ursidae; genus Ailuropoda; species Ailuropoda melanoleuca. The sequence goes on from NC_048237.1 coordinate 6,576,182, forward strand.
TCATCCCTCAGGTTTATTCATTGTAGTGGAAAAGAAGACATAAAAACCTGCAGCTGATGAATGTGACAAGTGAATGTTTTAAAATTAGATAAAGGTTTTTTGGAAGACCAAAAGTAATTAATTTTGCCACAGAGGAAAGGACAGAAATAACACTAAATTAGTACCTAAAGGGTAAAAAGTATTTCAGCTAAGCCAGATTTAGGGGGAAACATCAGAATCAAAGTGAACAGAGACAAATAATACTAATTATTATTAATTATTAATATATTTATAAAACAATGTATTTGAATTGTATTAATAGTAATACCATTACTATTAATTACTATGTCTGGTATTTATGGAACACTATGTGCTAGTACTGTGCTACACAATAATTCATCTAATCTTCACCCCTATTTGATAGGAACTATAATCATTCTTTGATGATGAAAAAATTGAGGTACAGAGAAGTTATGCAACTCTCCCCAATCACCTAGTGGTAAGAGATAGAGCCAAGGTAGGGATGCTGACAGTTTCTAGCTTTTGTAATTTCAAATAGACCATAATAACAGAACAGCAGTTTGAAGTAACATGATCTGTAAATACGTTGATGAAATATTTATCAACCTTCTTATATTCTAGTGTTGTCCTAGACATTGGTACACAATACCTGTTCTTTAAAAGTGTGCATTTTATCTGGGCCTATGTACACAGATAATTATACCATAATATGGTAAGTAATAATAGCTAACACTTACATAGTTTTTAATATTCAAAGTGCTTTACATATATTAGTTGATTCAGTGTTGATAATCATTCTAGGTCAGAACAACGGTTAGCCTAATCTTTCACTTAAGGAGATTGAGACCCAGTGGCATGAAGTGACCTAGGACCACACAACTGGTAAATAACGGACCAGTGGAGTGGATGCAAAGCCAATGTGGTAACAAGATATGGGTTCTACTACGGTATTCTCAGATGAGGAGAAAAAATATACTTAAATATGTCTTAAAATCAAGGAGTTGGTTTCAGCCGGGAGAAGGAAATTGGGGGGGAGGGGCGAGGAGAGAGAGAGAGAGAGAGAGAGAGAGAGAGAGAGAGAGAGAGAGACTGCAAACTCTCAGGGGAATAATAGTAACAACAACAAATAACAATGCCAGGATAAAAGGTTTTACAACTTTCTTGAATCCATCAGAGTTCTGGGGACACAGGATAATGAATTACCCCAAAACTTAAGGGGACACAAGCTTACTTGGGCACTGGCTTGCTTGGAAACTTGAAGCCAGACACTGGTAAAAGTTCAACTACGATTTAATTGACAAATCTGTGGAAGATAGTCACATGTGTAATGGTAAGAGAAAGAAGGTCCTTTACTCTCTGAACCCTCCAGGTACTCAAAATAACAATTACAATTCATACGAAAAATGAAAGAACACACACGTAGGTAGATAGGTAGTTCGGTGGATGGATGGATGATAGAAAAAGCACTAGCAAATGCTCCTTCCTGCTGCAGAACTGGGGGAGAGGAACAGCTCTTGGGAAGGGAGTGGGGAGAGAGTTCAGAGACTCCACTAGGAAACTTTCTCTAATATCTCACGAAAATCCCTAGTCTGTGAGAGTAAGGGCAATGAACGTGGTTGCCTTTAGAACATATATGAAAGCCCTTTCTCTGGGTGAAAGAGAACAGAAAACAAACCTTCTGTCCTATTCCGGACTCAGACCTAGGCCAGGGGTGTGGCAGGAGCACGAAGAACACCAACTCTCTGAACCTTGGGATCTGGTTCCTACTTAGAACAGAGAGTTGATTAAAAACTAGTTAGAATGCACTTCCCACCCACATCTTCATCTTCAGGCTGAAAGTTACTACTTGATACACAATACCTTGCAAAATATTTCTCTGGTGTGTAGCATAAGGGAGAGACCTAAGGCTGAAGGTAGAATAGAAATTGGAGGGGAAAGAAAAACATTTAAATAGCCTAGTTCCTACCATGCCAAGTATAGCTGAAGGAATTGAGAACGGAGAGTATACTAAGGGTAAATGTAGTAGTGTCAACTTCTCGAACTTTTAATTGGAAGAACTGTAACCTCCCACACCAAAGGCCTAGCAGAAGTGGCATGCCCATTTCTGCTTGTAAAGGTATTTGCCTCAGTTTCTAATACCCTATACAGGATGTCCATTTTTTTTTTTTTTAAATAAGGAAGGTTTCTTGGGTGATAGTAATGTTCTATGTTTTGATAGGGGCTTGGGTACACAAGTATGTTTGTCAAGACTCAGAAAAGGTACACTTAAGATTTTACATTTCAGTGTATATAAATTACACATCAAAAGAAAAATTGAACTGAAATTCTTAGGTGACAATTGGTTGATGCCTACAACTTACCTTTTCTTTTTGAGCTATAATTTATAATAGTTTTAGATGTAACATGGTTTGATATTTATATATGTTGCAAAATGATTGCCACAAAAGTCTAGTTAACATCCATCGCCAGACATAGTTAAATCATTTTTTTGTGATGAGAACTTTTCAGATCTACTCTCAGCAACTTTCAAATACACAATCCAGTGTTAACTACAGTCATCATACTCTACATTACATCTCCCTGACTTATTCCTGGAAATTTGTATCTTTTGATTGCTTTGACCCATTTCACATACCCCTCACCCCCTGCCTCTGGTGACCACAAATCTGTTCCCTGTATCTATAAGCATAGTTTTTGTTTTATATTCTACATATGAGATCATACGGTATTGGCCTTACTCTGCCATATTTACTTCATTTATAATACCCTCAGGTTCCTTCCATTTTGTCAGAAATTGCAAGATGTGTTTCTTCTTTTTGGCCAAATAATCAAGGGTATGTAATTGTACCATTCATCTGTTAATGAGCACTTGGATTGCTTCTGTGTCTTGCCTGTTACAGTGATGCCATGAATATGGGACTGTATATATCTTTTCAAATTAGGATTTTAATTTTCCTCAGATTTCTGGATTATATAGTTCTTAATTTTTAAAGGAACTTCCATACCGTTTTCCATCTTTTAACAAAAAATGACAAAGCACTGCACTCTAAGGAGACAAAACAGTTATCAAAACTAGACTCAGATATGACAAAGATGTTAAAAGTGTCTGACGGAATTTAAAG
>NC_048237.1:6579403-6627114 GCF_002007445.2 Ailuropoda melanoleuca
CCCTTCATCAGGTGAATGATAAACCAGATGAGTCACACAATGGAATACTATTCAGCAATAAAAAAGGAACACACTATTCACATAAAAACATAGATGAATCTTCAATAAATTTTACCAAATGAAAGGAGTTGGACACAAGAGTACATGTTGTAGGATTCCACTGATAGGACATTCTGGAAAAGCAAAAGTGTAACAGATTGTTGGTTTGCAGGGATATGGAGAGGAAAAGGGGTTGATTATGAAGTGTTAGTGTGGGGTAAATTTTGGAGTGATGGAACCCTTCATGAATGTTACATGGTGGTAGAAACAGGATTCTAATATTTGTCAAATTCAGAATCGAACACTTAGTTTTACTGTATGTGAATTATAAAAAAAAATCGAGGATGTCGGGGGAAATCCAAGAGGGAATGCAGAATGTGACAAATGAATCTGCTTGTATTACAGATGGATGATAAAGGCACACCGAAGGCGATAGGAGAGTAGAACTAATCTGAATAACTTTGGAAAATAGTTATGAGTTTATTCTGTAAGGCTAAAGAAAAAAACCGTANAGATGTATGATAAAGGCACACTGAAGGCGATAGGAGAGTAGAACTAATCTGAATAACTTTGGAAAATAGTTATGAGTTTATTCTGTAAGGCTAAAGAAAAAAAACCATTAACACCTTATTGGTTCTCCCCCACCACACACATACATTTGTATATGTATGTGTAAATAACTGTGAAAATACCTGAATAAAAACTAGATGGGGATAGGGTACTGAGGGTCTGGGAGTGTGGTTTTGCTGGATTTGTTTCTTGTTCCTGTGTGTGTGTGTGTGTGTGTGTGTGTGTGTGTGTGTGTCATGTACTTGTTTAGAGAACGCCTAAAGAGGTCTAAGATCGGGCAAGGGGAGCTGGGTGCTAGTGTAATAATCCTAGAAGGGTTGAAAGGGAGAGAAACAAAGACCTTAGAGAGTTAGTCTTAAGCAGCAGAGGCTCATATTCTGGAGCTATGACAGAATGAAACTAAGAATGAGAGAAGAAGGCAACTTAGAGGCAGAAATGAGGAAGCTCATGCCTATTGACCTCAATTCACTCAATAAAATAGAAGGAAAAACATCTCAGAATGAAAAGTGATGACCTGTCTAGTATGATACAATCCTTATTGAAAAAAATATCCCATAATACTAATACAGTATTCTCTCGAATGTTCTGGGAAAGACAATGAATTTTATTTGAATATCTAGGAAAGTATCTACCCAGTAGAGCAAAAAACAAAGACCTTTTTATTGTTTAACAGAAACAAAGATGTAATCTATTCAGTGACTTGGCTTGCTTGACATTTTTAATGCAAGTGTTTAAACTACCTTTAAATTTGCAAATAAAGAAACAACACTGGAAAAGTTCATGCCTGCCATACTTGGGGAGGATTAAATCAAACATGACATTGCATAAGTCTCTGTATCTACAAAGTCAAATGATGTTTTTCTGAAGTAAATATTTTAATCTGAAATTCAGTATTTTCAAATGGTGGGTTTCTTAAAGAGGATCCAAGGGGTGCATTAGTTCAAGAAAAGGAAGGTTATTAGTGTGCAATGTTGAGCATCTAATTTTACTTAAGATCTCCAGAAGGTACCCATTTCAAAGTGAAAAGGGATAGTGTAACTCAATGCACATGACTGAAATGTTGAAATGACAGACTCCATATTTGGAAAGCGGTAATATTATCCTCTTGAAAACAATATCACATGGTAGCAATTTAAAGATGTTGACCACCCAATGCAATACAACTCACTAAGAGAATCTCAGTACGATCCCATCCTCTTCCCTTCATTAGCTAATTAATAGCCAGTTGATACGCCTAACGGCAGAATTTACCACACCAATTTCAGTGGCAATCTCCATGGACCACAGGGTTAAATGGTGTGGAACTATGGTAGGCGTGAATTCTGTACCGTTTACTCAAGCTTATGTGGAGCAGTATAATTCGAAGAACATTTTAATTTTCTTTTATTTTTCTGGTCAATGTTAAACATACTTCACTTCAAAATATTTTATTAAATCCAATTAAGAGTTTCAGTATAATATACTTAGATTATATTTCAATTTCATGTAACAATATAAAATGTAGTTCTAATAGTTATCAATTACACATCAGTTGTTAAATTAACAGTCCTTAAGTGCTGATTCATTTTCATGAATCTCAGTCTTTCTAAATACAATTCAGTTAATTGTCTATTAAATACTTGCCATCCTTTTTGTCACAAAACCAAAAATTAATATTGCTCAATCTACCTTTCTAAAAATGTCTAATTTTTAAGTGGTGCATTCTTGAATATCTATGTTTAAATGAATATCCTTAAGAATGTGAAATAATTTGTACAGAGACAATTAGTGGCTTTAAGTCATTAATACAATTTAAATATTTTAAATATAATGTCTATGTGGAATTTGCTTAATTGTCAGGAACAATAGCTCAGGTTTCAAAATGCATGCTCCTAAGCACTAATGGGCAAATAAAGCAATCAATTGGTTCTGTTTCTGGTCATAAATGCAAATATTCTAATCTATTTTCTGAAAAGCTTCCAAGATACATATGTGTTTGTTTCCNATGGGCAAATAAAGCAATCAATTGGTTCTGTTTCTGGTCATAAATGCAAATATTCTAATCTATTTTCTGAAAGCTTCCAAGATACATATGTATTTGTTTCTTATTATACTAAGTGATTTTTCTTTCAATTTCTTTGAATTCTAGTATAAGCAGGTCATGTCACCTCTTACCCATCCTTCTCTCCCAACAGTCAGATTGTAAATTGTTTCCTTTCAAAAATGAAGTTCAGTCTCCAAATTACTGCCAGTTTGGAGTAAATTCCTATTACCTGTTTCTCAGAGCTGTGTTTTGCCTACAAGCACATACACTCCAACATCTAGAGGTAACATGGCGCCCAGCAAGCATACCTTGCCTTGGCGAATCTAGCTAGTCCCAGAATCTCTCACTAATCTGATACCCTATACTGCCAACCACATCCATAACTGGCAAGTTTTCCTGTTCTGTTTGGTGGTGGAATTCTGTAATTATTAAAGTAAAACTGAATACTAACAAATTAGAAAATTGCATTAGGGTCTTAACATTCATACAAGATGATAAAGAAATAATTATGCAAGGCAACTAGGCTTTTTGTTATAAGGTCATTATGGTGGGAATAAGACAAGTGTTTGAGGGAAGCACAGGAGTTTACAAGCTGTTATCTACAGCAGAGTCTTTGGGAATTATTATAGCTAGTACTTAAAATGGTACCAGCATAAGCTGTCATTATTATTGTCATTATTAGTAAAACTGAAACTAAAACGAAAAATATACTCCAGTGAGCACTTGTCAAGATTTTCCACAAAATAGCAAAAGGCGAGGGAAGGCTGGGTGGCTCAGTAAAGCATCCGACTCTTGATCCCAGCTCAGGTCCTGAGCTCAGGGTCGTGAGTTCAAGCCCCATGTTGGGCTCCACACTGGGCATGGAGCCTACTTAAAAAAACAGTAGCAAAAGGTGATAATTATTCATAATGGAGACAGAAAGTTTAAAATTTTAAGGTTTTTACATAGCTGTAATTATTTTATTCTATTATCCGAAGGCATATCACCTACAATTTTGCAACAAGTGTCAGATGGGGAAGTGCAGAAAAAATTACTGGCTCACATATATGTTGCTCCCAGTGCAAAATCTTGTGTTACAAAGCAGACTGTTTGGAGTACTGTATTTCTTGTGCAGAAAATGGCTGACTGTGCTGTGCAAGTTGGCATGAAGATTTTTGTTTCTATGAAACTGAAATTTAAGAGAGTCACGTATGGTAGATCATGTGTTTGAAAATCTAACTCAAGTGATCAAAATCAGCTGAATATATATTAAATCTGTAAGAGACAAAGGAACTCCTACTCCTGTTCTGCCAGTCTTAGGGTCGTTTTCTGGGTCGTTTACTCTGATGTGGGTGTTACCTGGGTGTGTCCACGGGAATGGGGTCCTCCTCCACCAACGTCCCCTGAGGCAATATCTTCCCTAAATGTCAAGTTTAGAAGTTTTGCTCTATCAGTTGTAAAAGTCAAGCTTGTGATGGTTATTTTAAAGCTCTTTCTCTCATTTTGAGAAAATAACAGCATCATATTCCTCTATACTGCACGTCTAATGCATGGGAAGAACAAGAGGATACATCTTATTTCACTGATTTCTTAGTTTGTTCTCTACCTAGTGCACTAAGTGGCCGTAGACAGTAGAATATTACAGGTGCAAAGGGTATATCAAAATTTCATATCTTTATTTTTTTATATTTATTCTGAATACTTAGGGAAAGACATATCAGTATGGATCGCAGGATATGATTCTGGTCGTGAACTATAAGGGGGAAAAAAAGCTACAAAGACAATGTTTGGAAAAAGGAAAAAGTGGAAAAATATTTTGACCTCTCTAAAGAATAGGAAGACATAATCATTAGAGACTCCAGATGTTGAAAAAAGAGTAACACCCTGTAGATCTGAAACTGTGGACATGACATAAAATGCTGATCTTAAGCATTCAGCATGTTAATGCCACGGAAAGGTATAGACTCTTACAGTACCTTATGTATGACAGTGTGTACATTTAAGTTGATTTATCAGACCAATGTTTTTATTACCTCACAGCAGCATACGACAATGGCATTTTGATGCATCATTCCTCTTCAGGGCAGTGAGCTGATATCGGGCCCTGTTCTCATGGTGGACTTTTCCCTGATCAGAGTAATCTTTGCCTTTATGGATTTCTCCCTATTAACTGTCCTGTTCCATGACGTGAAAAAGAATTTATGCTATTTTATAGTTTTCCACCAAGATTCTTTTTTGTCTTACTACAAATGTCCTCATTTTGAGGAGTCAAAATGGAAATAAAGGGACCTTACAATTATTTTGGAGGTTATAATGTTGGGGATGATTCTGATGTAAACTTTCCCAGTGTTCCTTTGTCTGCGGCTGAACAAATGCCATTGACTTGCATTCTGCAGATAGGAAAAGAAAGTTCCGGATTATTACTGTCATTGTATTTAAAATGGGCCATTAAGAAATTGAAAAATGCTATCTTTTATTTTCTTGATGGTGTTTAGGAGAGGTATATGACGTATCCATTAAGGGACATTATTATAATAATCATAACCATAATCATAAATGATCATTTTTGTAGAGTGATTGACTATTGGCCAAGATTTATCTACATGCTTACATTTATTGTTCCTGTCAGGTAGGTGTAGTATTGACCGTAAAGCCCAGGGTCTTCTCTGTAGTTGAATTTCACCTTATATAAGTACCTAAGTAATGCGTCTATGTTTTAGGATGTTTTGGTAAAAGGCACTTCTCTTCCTCTCACAATATTAATTCAGTCTTTTTAGTATTTTCTTTTGTGGGCTGTATTTAATCTCCCTACTATTGACATTGAGAACGTTTTATTGCCTAATATTATCTCTATATCAGTTTGTCTAGTGTCTAAAGGACTGTTGGTGCTTAACAAATATGTGCTGAATTAAATTTAACTGAAAGTAGCATTTGCTTCCAGGTAAGATTTTCGTGTTGTTGTTGTTTTTTAATTAATTAAAAAAGAAAAGCGCACAGGCGTAAGCCAGGTGAGTGGCAGGCAGAGGTATAGAGGAAGAAACAGGCTCCCTGCTAGCAGGGAGCCTGCAGGGCTTAATGTGAGGGGCCTGATCCCAGGACCCTGGGATCATGACCTGAGTGGAAGACAGATGCTTAACTGACTGAGCCACTAGGGGAATCCCAAGATTTTGTATTTTTTAATGAGAAGAGCTTTCCTGTTAGTTTCTTTTCAGAGGAGAGAGACTCCATTGGTAAATTTTATGAATGTTTAGGGGAGATATTCAATTGCCTAAATCAGCGGAGAAAATACTACCTAAAATTATTTTGTGCTGGCAAGGACTCCCTAAATAAATAAGAAATAAGGAATCTGCTGATTTCCCCCCCTTCACATAACCACATGATGTGAACAAGGGGCCTCTCAAACTATTCCAATAGAGAAAGGACCTAATACTTTGAAATAGTCTTTGGCCAGTGAAGTATTCTTGCACCACAGGCATCTTTCTGAGAATAATAAAGTACTGCTTTCAAGTGTGTTAATAAGGTCAACTGGCACTTATATTATGCTAAGTCAAATCATTATTTTCAGCATTCTTTGCTGAGTCGAGATTTAATTTTCATTCAATTCTAAAAATTTAATCATATCAACTTTACATTTTAACCCTTCCTCAAAGACAGAAGTTTTTGGTAATTACCTTTGTAACTAAAATTTCTCATATTCATCCTGAGACATATGCCATATGTGATCTGATGCACTATATTGTACACAGACACACCACACTCAAGTTTGTGAAAATGTAAGACAATCCTATTGATAACGGTGACTAGGTGTGTATTTTAATAATATTTCATGGGATCCATCACCAGTGGGTGTATTAGCTAGCCAGAGTCCTGGGGCTTTTGAAAGAAGTGAAAAAAAAGTTTTCCCTAAAGAATGAGCCTGCTCCCAAGGAAATAAGATGAATTTTAACATACATAAGAGCAGTTCAAGTGCACTATGTATACGCTGTGTAGCTGCGAGGGCACACTTTGCCAAAGTATGTGTTAATTACAGTGAGCACTGTTTCAAAATTAATGATGACAACAAATATATGTATAACCTCTAAGTGGCCCAGTAGTATGCCAAAAAATTATGAAGGTAGATGTTTAGAAAATGTATTCTAGTGTAAGATTCTAGGTGATGTAGAGACTGTTTGTAATTTGTTCATTGCAGCCCGTTAGCTTTTAGAGTCCTATGTTCTTTGGACTTATCTCTTTGGTAGTACAAAAACTATTTCAGTTTTGTTTTTTGTCCTAGACTCAGATCATTATATTTCACTTAAGATTATTCTATATAAAAATATTTTTTCAGAGATCAAAATATGAGGAACAATATATGGATGCCTATTTTTACTAATTCCATTCAACATGGTACTTAGAAGGTATAGCCAGGAAAATTAGGACACAGGCATAAATGATGTTTAAATAAGAAAGGAAGAAGCAAAATTATCTGTTAGCAGAATACATGATTTTATATGTGTAATATCCTAAAGACTCTCCCAAAAAACAAAAAACCTGTTAGGACTAGTAAGTTAATTTAGCACCATTGCAGAATACAAAATCACTAAACAAAACTCAGTGTTGTTTCTACAGACTCACAATGAATAATCCAAAAAGGCAATTAAGAGAACAATTCCACTGATAATAGCATCAAAAAAAGTAAAATAAGAATAAATTTAACCAAAGAGGTGAAACACTTGTACAGTGAAAACTACAAGATGTTGCTGAAAGAAATTAGATACAAATAAATGAAAAGACATCTTGTGCACGTGGATTAAAAGACTTACTATTGTTACAATATTAAATTACCCAAAGCAATCCACAGATTCAAAATACAATCTCTATCAAAATTCCAATGGTGTTCTTTTGCAAAAATAGAAAAATCCATCATAAAAGGCATATGGAATCTGGAAGGACCCCAGTAGCCAAAGGAATTGGAAAAAGAACACATTTGAAGTTCTCACTTTTCCTATTTTCCAAACCAATTACAAAGCTACAGTAATCAAAACAGTGAGATATTGGCATAAAGACAAGATGAATGAAATAGCCCAGAAATAAACCCTAATAATGTATATGGTCAAATGATTTTCGACAGAGTCCCAAGACCATTTAGTGGAGAAAGGCCAATCTTTTCAACAAATGTTGTTTCACGTGGATATCCACAAATGGAAATCCACATGGAATAAAATAAAGTTGGACCCTGATAGACAAAAATTGATTCAACATGGATCAAAGATCTAAAGAACTAAAACTATAGGTTTTTAGAAAAAAAAATATAGGGTAAAATCTTTGACATTGGATTTGACAATGATTCCTTGGATGTGAATGAACCACGAGAGACTATGGACTCTGGGGAACAAACTGAGGGTTTCAGAGGGGAGGGGGTGGGGGATTGGGATAGGCCGGTGATGGGTATTAAGGAGGGCACGTGCTTCACGGAGCACTGGGTGTTATATGCAAGCAATGATTTGTGGAACACTACATCAAAAGCTAATGATGTACTGTATGGTGGCTAACCCAACGTAATAAAAATTAAAAAGCACGTGCAAAAGAAGAAAAGCAATTAGATTTCATGAAAATTTAAAACTTTTGTGCATCAAGGGACATAACAGTGACAAGGCAAGTCACAGCGCAGGTGAAAATATTTGCAAATGATACATCTGACAGGGGATTAATATCTAAAATATATAAAGAATTCCTATGCTTAAGAACAAACACAAACACACACCTGGGTGGCTCAGTCAGTTAAATATCTGCATTCAGCTCGGGTCATGATCCCACAGTCCTGGGATGGAGTCCTGCATCAGGCTACTTGCTCAGTGAGGAGCCTGCTTCTCTGCCTGCCACTCCCCCTACGTGTGCACGCCGTGTCTGTCTGTCTGTCTGTCTGACAAATAAAATCTTAAAAACAAAAAAACCCTAGTTTTAAAAAAGGGGCAGGGGTGCCTGGGTGGCTTAATTGGTTAAGAGTCAGATTCTTGATCTCAGTTCAGGTCTTGATCTCAGGGTTGAGAATTCAAGCTCCACATTGGGCTCCATGCTTGATGCACAGCCTACTTAAAAAAAAAAAAAAAAAAAAGACAGAAGACTTAAGTATTTCCATTCGTTCTTCTCTCCTTGATTTGAATTCTTTACTGGTTTCCTTAACCACTTTGTTCATGGTGGCACGCTTGTATACACTTTGCATTTGCTCAGTGGCAATAAGTTTTTCCAATAAGTGTTGTCTGTTTTCTTTCTTGAGTCTTTGTTCAGTTTATCTTCTATCATCTTTGTAGATCTGTTTTTTCAATATGTTATCTTTGAACAGAGTGAATTCTTAAGAACAAAGCTGACAGCAGTTAACACTGGTTTGTACTGTACACTATTTTTCCTATAAAACATAAATGTGTATATGTCTGTGTGTACGTAAAAGAGTCATTTTTTTTTTTAAAGTAACCTGTATCCCGAACATGGGGCTCTATCAAACCCAAGATCAAGAGTCATATGCTCTACTCACTGAGCCAGCCAGGCGCCCCTGTAAGAGTCGTTTTAATCCTTGCTTCTTTCACCTAAATGAGCTTAACCTTTGTAGGGTTGCTCATTGTTTACCAACCAAAAACAACCTTGCCGAAGTGCTGCATCCTAAAAAGTTTGTGGCTTTGTGTTTACTCATTCAGCACCACCTCCCACATACTCAGTGGTACCCAACAGGGTCCAGGAAAATGTTCACCACCAGCCCATGCTCACTATGCTTGGCTTGGCCCTCAGGATATTCCACTTTGGGGAATTGCGTTCTACCATCTGTATCTGCAATCAGCTGCAATCATCCTTTCCTGACATTTTCCATGCTCATTTGATTTTTCCTGTTTTTGGCAGCCTACAGATATTTTGGTTTGGGACTACCAGTATAGTTCCTTCAAAGAGAAGATTTTTATTTCTGTTTCTGGTTTTGCTGTTTACTTGAAGATTATTTCTAAGAGAACGTGGCGAAGACTAATTCTTCCACTTAAAAAAAAAAAAAGGATCACCATTCTTTGTAAAGATCTATTTCAATATTATTTAAAAATATATATTAATGCTCCACCCAAAATTGTAGAAAACTTTAAGATACCAAATTATGTCTGTTTCATTCTCCACAATGAGTCTGCTTCTATTCTGTTTGCGTTAGAATTCTTCTTAATGATTTTTCGGTGTTACTGAATGATACCATCATAGATTCCTTGTGATCCCCCGGAGCATGACAAAGTAACTTAAACACAGTTGTTCAAGTCCTACCTGGAAAACTCTTGTAAAATTTTGTTTTTAGTCAGAAAAATTTAAGAATTGTCTGTTTTGAATAATATTCACACACACATTTATCTACTGTAAATAATTGTTACATATAAGGCTTGCTCATCCGTCATATATATAAAATAGGAAATCAACTATACAGTATTGGTTTCAACCTCATGCAAAATTTTAGCTCGTTAAGAACACCTTAATGATCATCTGACTATCAACTATATTTTGTGGCTTAACAGAGGGAGAAATTTGATATAAAACAGTTCTCATCACTTCAACCAGGGAGCATTGCACATTCATGTAATGTGTCACATAAGTGATAATATTCAGTACTTGTGAAATTCTGAACTGCAAACAGATGCCACAATTTCTGCCTGAATGGGTCATATCTGACCCTTCCAAGCATGAGTGGATCATATTTTCCTTAGTTCATTAAATATGCAGCCATCGCATTTATCCATTTCAGAGTCACTTATACATTCGCTAATAAGCCATTGAAAAGACAACCGATTTTACTAATCGTTGGGAAGGTCATAGAAATCATACATTCCAACCTCCTATCCATTGCAGGAACACCTAATACAATGCGTTGATTTCAGCTTTTGTGTGAATCCAGATAGAAATGTTGAATTTGGATATTACTTTAAAAAACCAGTTTAATACCAAACATTTAATACTTTAGAGAGCCATAGTAGTATTAGCGGTAGTAATGATGTTGATAGTGCTAGTGGTGATAGTAGCAGTACTTGTAGTCAGGCCTTAAATTCATTGAATGTTTTATTGCATAGAAAACGTTGTTCTAGGCAACTTACCTTGATTATTTTATTTAAATGCTTTCCACAGATCTAAGTCTTCTGTACTGTTATTTTCCTCATTTGTGGATGAGAAGACTTAGGAGCAAGAAGGTTAAGCTTAAAGGGCAAAATTAAAATCACATTCCAGGGCAAATAGTATTAGGAGTAGCCAGTTCTTAGGGCAGGTGTTCTCCTTTCCAGGTCCTGCTTTGTGTCTGTTTTCCTGCCTCCTTTTTATGCTAAGCCATGTACTTGTAGTAAAATATTTTGTAGGGATTGACAGCAACATGTTTTAAGGTTTTGAGAATCAAAAAAATGTTTTTTTTTTCATTCATGTTGGTAAGAAAGTCAACTTTTTTCTACTCCCAATTTTCGACCACTGTGCTGTATTTTGTAATTTTTTTTATTATAATATTTTTTTATTATGTTAGTCACCATACAGTACATCCCTGGTTTTTTATGTAAAGTTCCATGATTCATTAGTTGTGTATAACACCCAGTGCACCATGCAATACCTGCCCTGCTTACTACCCATCACCAGCCTATCCCAGTCCCCCACCCCTCTCCCCTCTGAAGCCCTCAGTTTGTTTCTCAGAGTCCATAGTCTCAATGAAGCATGAGAGACTATGTCTTTTGTAATGTTTCAAGAATGGCTGACAGTAGTTGAACTCTCAGAAGGGTGTATTCTGTTTGGGATGTAGTTCATCTGATTTTGAAGGCCTGTTGGAACTTTCATATTAATGATTTGCTTCTCATGGGTTAAATTGCTTCTGAAACATGTTTATTCTACCCTTTCTAATTTTGAAAATCTCTCAGAAACAGTATTGGGTAATTCTTTTGTCATTCTGCTACCAATTATCTTTATCTCATCACAAAAAAAAGTGAGTCTTACCCTTTATTTACCCTTTTGCCTTGGATACTGCTTTTAAAAAGCACTGTTTTACTGTCCTTCAACCTTTTTAAAAATTTTCATAACAGCATACTCTAAACATTCCTTGTCAGTCTTTGATTCTCCTTTGGCCAAATGCACATTCTCAGGTAAAATTCTTATATACTTTTAAGTTCAGGGAATGCCCTAGTATTCCTTTTCTTCTTTTCTTTTCTTTTCTTTCTTTTTTTCTTTCTTTCTTTCTTTCTTTTTTGTCCTCATTTATTTCCCTTATGTTCTTTTTAAATGTACTGCTAGAAATATATTTTTTGAGAATCCCCAGGGGACTTTTGTATAGTCATATCTTTTTCAATTATGGAATCTTAGCTATCTACTCATACATATAAAAAAAAAAAACTACTTTCCTGTGGTGGAGATTAAATGCCCTACAATGCTCACAGATTCTTTACTAATTTAATATGTATTAAAATTTCATGATCATTTTATTACCCGCACTCTGTTTTCTAATTTATCAAGAGGTTTTTTTCTCAATTTTATTAAAAATTCAGATTTGCAGGTTTTCTTACTGCTAACTATAACTTAGTAAGTTGTCATCAATGGCAACTTAAAAAATATAGATTTGTTCCTCTTTTCCTCAAATAATTCTAATTGTTATTATCTAATTATTATGTAGTAATTCTAATTAGAGGTTTAATATTAATATAATGTTGATATACCATCTGTTGAAATTTTGTTATATTGATTGGGAGATAATCATCCATACTTACCATCTGGTCAAGTGTTTTATATCATGTTCTCGAAATGCCTTCCTTCAGTTTCCTTTCTATTCTAACCTATTTGCACCAGATACTAGATTCATCTCTGCATCATAGGATTGATATTTTTGTTATCTAGAGACTCCATCCTCAACCTTTCTGATTGATATGTTTTACTGGAACATGACCTCCCTCACATACGTAGTTTAACCCGTGGATCTGTCTCATTAAATCATATTGCTAAGTAGAGGATTACATTAGTATCTGTGGGAAAAAAAAAAAACTTGCTTGATTTACTGCATTGTAGCTGTACAGTGGCTTGTAGAGACTTGAGCTTGTAAGTACTTTCCAGATCTTCTATAGTATATTCCTTTCAATTATTGGACTCCTCATCTGTTGTTTCTTTTTAAATATTGTATTTCCATCCAGAGTGTCTAAGTGACAATTTTCTGTCAGCTCCACAGATTTAAATTTGACAGAAAAATTTTCGACGTCAAGTTTGGATGAGAAGCAACCATTTAATGAGTAGTAAATATGTATATATTGGCAGTGGAAATATATAACATGTGGTTACTGAGAAGAAAAAACAGATTATTAGCTACTATGCTTTTGTTTTTAGAGTAGATCAGAAGAAAGGAAAGTTAAAAACTACCTCAAGGAAGGTGGGTGGAGGCAGGGGAGAAGTGCAGTTATTCCGAGGGAAACATGTGGACCGCAAACAGCACTGGGGACTCAGGTAGCTTAGCACTCGTATGGCCTGGTCTCTCCAGTGTCCCTTTGCTGCAGTCTCCTCTTTACACCAATTGACACATAGATTCTGCTTCCTTGCATTGGCTTCACATGGATTTTTTTTTTCTTTTTTTAAGATTTTTGGAATTTACTTAGAGAAAAAGAGAAAGAGTGGGAAGGGAGGAAGAGGGAGAAGGAGAGGGAGAATCTCAAGCAAACTCCACACTGAGAGCTGAGCCAGATGCGGGGCTCAGTCTCACCACCTGGAGATCATGACTTGAGCCCAAATCAAGAGTCTGATGCTTAACCAACAGAGTCACCCAGGCGCCCCGGCTTTGCATAGCTTTAAATAGCGGCATTCAGTTGTATTTTGTTGTTTTTTTCTTTTTGGTTTGTTTTTTCCCTGATATCCTTTTAACATCAGAATCTTTCTGCTTTCAGTTACTCTGCTACTGACAGGTTCTTAGTAACCCAAGTCCAAACTCTGAAGAAAGAATCTGGCTGACCTACCTCATCTTTGCATATTTTACACAAAGAGGTGACAAGGCAACCTAATAGATTAATAGATTGACTCTCCATAGTTCATGTACCCAACCTGTAGCCCAGCATCAACTGTGGCCCAGGGGAGACAGTTATATGACGAGTATGTTTGTTTAGGCATCAGGAGGAAGCAGGCAGGTGATGCCCTTTCAAGATGCTTAAGCCAGCTAGACATTAATTGATATTCCTTTGTCCATATACACACATTATCTGCTTCACAAAACAAACCCATATATACCCCTTCTCAACAGGATCTATCTACCACTGGAACACCCTCTCTTCCTCAAAAAGAAAAAGTCTTAGACTAATGCCATGATGATACCAGAGCCAGAGTCACAGGCCAGATGCATATCTGCTGTCAGTCTCTGGATCCACACTCTCCAGCAGGTGCCCATGTATCTTCTTTTTCTGGCACAATCATCTGGTATATTCTCCACTCCTTGTCTAAATATGATACTTAAACTGCAGATTTAACCTCAAGTAATATACCTTTTTAAAAAGTCAAAATGCCATTTAGAAAATAAAATCTTCTGAATTTCTGTTCCAAAGAACATTAACTTGCCCTGAAATATAATTCCCCATTTAATACTATTAATATCAACATTATTATTAAAGCATGGTCTACGACTGGTGAATCCCATGGGTATCTATCTGATCATTGTCTCATTCAATGAGAGTAGAGTCTGTCCCTTGGTCCACAGTGTTAATTCTTCCACATTCTACTTTTTGGGGGATTGGTTTCCCCCAAGGGGACTCTCTAGCCAGCAGTGACTTGGACTGCTGAAAAAATCTTTTATAACCTGGTCAAGAAATTGCTGAGCATCTAAGATTTGGTAAAGATTTGAGTCAGTCTTTTGGGGTATTAAAGTATGCATCACACAACCATACTGATTTGACCAGTGAAGCCTAACTACTGTGAAGGGGCCTGAAGTATTATGTCTGCAAGTTTCATGTTCCTTAGGGACAACCCAGTCCTCAGGAATCCGTCTTCCTAATAATGGTGAATAATCCATGATTCTTAAGGGTGAGATATAGAGATACAACATCAAAGAGACTTTATTTACATTTGACTATTGCTCTTTGGATCTCACTATATTCAAGCCTTAGGCCCTAATCGATAAATTTGGAAATACCTACATTTAACAGGGATTGGTAGGTTGCTCAATTGGAATGAAAAATAAAAGGGGGGGTTTCATTCTCTTTGATCCTCCTTCCTCGTACAACAGGTATGTTAGGATAGAAAGATTTTAGAAAGATTGGAGTTTTGTGGAGGGTCCAGCCCCTCCTGTGAACTAAAATTCTAGCCTTCAACATACCAGGAATTCATTTTTAACCATTGTAACAGAAGTGGAAATTTGTCTGAATTCAGTAACGTGCATAATGAGTTTTTAATGATTTCAGAATTTGCCTGTAAGCAGGAAATGTTTCCAGAAACAGAGTCAGAAGCTATCTCTGCCTTTTCTTATCTGCTTCCAGCAGGCAACATGGTCTGCAGTTAATCCCTTTCTCACCAGCGCATGCCTTATTCTCTTGGAACTTCTCTCAAACATTAGCTACAAGGTCCTTCAGAACCTTACACTCAATGAGCATGCGATCCTTGTACTGAAGGTGGACAGTTTAATTACTACACTGTATATATCAGCACAGGATTGAGAGGGGGTATCTCCTGACTGTGTCCTTCACCACCATGCATAGTCAGCAACTTTTAGTAAGTTTTATTTTCTGTTTTAGATTCCTCTGGTCATAAGGATAGAAGCCTACTAAAGTTGCTTCAAAAGATTAAATGAATCTGTTATGATAGCAGATTTTAAATTTAGTCGCTAAACTTAGGTCTAAACAAACCTAAGATCTAAAAGAATTCTGTCTTTATTCTCTAAAAACAACTTTAATTTTGATTCTGTGATGCCTTTTATTTGGAGGGAAATATAACTTACTTTTGTAACTGCAGATCTCTCCGCTAAGTTCATGTCACAGTCCAGGATCCCCTGTTCACTTCCAGATGTTGGAGAAAGGGAACAAATCAGGCCCTTAATCATCTGTCAAGTTATTACTACTGGGAAGTCCACTGTCACTGATGCTTAGATCCCTTCAGATCTTTTTCTACTGATTGCAAACCACTCTTAGGGCAAAAGACTTTTTTGTGCCTATGGGACCTGTCTGTCAAGAGATAACTTGTAGTTAGAGCCTTTCTGCTGCTCGAGCTACAAATCCCCTGGTGGCACTGCCTGTTTTAGTTCACATGCTCCTCTACTCTTAGGATCTGTAGACCCCTTTTTTGGGGAGACTTCATGGTATAACTTCCAATTTCTATGTTGAGGTTATAACCTCTCATCTCTCAGAGTATGACTGTATTTGGAGATAGAGCCTTTAAAGGGTAATTGAAGTGAGGTCATATAATGGACCATTATGACTGGTGTCCTTAGAAGATTAGGACANGAATCCGTCTTCCTAATAATGGTGAATAATCCATGATTCTTAAGGGTGAGATATAGAGATACAACATCAAAGAGACTTTATTTACATTTGACTATTGCTCTTTGGATCTCACTATATTCAAGCCTTAGGCCCTAATCGATAAATTNCCTCAGAGTATGACTGTATTTGGAGATAGGGCCTTTAAAGGGTAATTGAAGTGAGGTCATATAATGGACCATTATGACTGGTGTCCTTAGAAGATTAGGACACAGGCACAGAAAGAAGACAGTGTGAACACAGAAGACAGCCATCTATAAGCCAAGGAACAAGCTTGCTTTTTTCTCTTTTTTTCCTCACCCTCCCTCTCACCCACACCTGAAGTAATGGAAGAGGTAGATTTATTTTTTCTTTTCTTTTTCTTTCTTTCTTTTTTTTTTTTTTTTTTTTTTTTTTTTGTATACACACGTTATTTCTTTTTTGTGGCCAACATGCTTCAGTCATGCCCATAGATTCCTTTCCCCTTAACTTACTTTAACAAACTTACTAAGTTCTCCTAATGTATAGTTCAGGGAACTGAAAACAAACATAAAAAAGCACGTATACCTCTAAGCTATATCTTTCTTTTGCCCTTCTGAGACTCATACCTCTCTCAAAGTAATGTGCACAGTGCTATATATTTGCTTGAATAGAGGTAGGGGAAAGGGAAACAGAAAAAAATGCCAAAAGTTCAAACTATTTTTCCGTCTACACCTGGAAGACATAGGATAAAAGTGCAAACTGAAAAACAGAGAAAGATTTACAAAAAGTAAACCAACTCCTCAGGATCTTTTATAATTACCTATGCTGATTTCTTTTCTCTGTCTTTGTGGTCCACTTTCATTTCTTTACTAATTGGTGTCATTTCCTTTTTCATAATTTTACTCCCCTGCAACATGGTCTTTTTTTTTTATCCTATGTTGGCTACCATCTGATTTCTATGTGAATCTTTTATGTATATAATTGTCCTTCCTAGCAATTCTATTCTCATTGTCAATTGATGGAGCCCCATAATATAAACTGTTTGGCCTTGGGTCAGGTACCAATTACAGAAGGAAAAGACCGGTGATACAGAATACAGCACACCCTTCTGTCATAGTATAGGGGTCTGGTCAAGCTGGTGGCAAGGAGAAGGTCTGGAAGTGTCCAGCATGACATGAGGAATAGAGAAGGTAAAAATAATAAGCGTCTAGAGGTGGGAGGAAGATTTCATGATTGACCAAAAATGGTATAGATAAGTAGTTGCCATGAATGTTACTTTGGGAGAAGAAACTAAGTGTAGAATTGCCTTTAGGAAACTTTCTGGAGTGAAAAGCATACAAGTTAAACCCTTAAAACTTGTTAATATCTGCATTAATCCTCAAGGTATATTTCAGATCTGTGTTTTTTTTTAATGTGTCTCTAAGCTAAGAAAAGGACCCTATGATTAGAGTTGTATTTGGGGGACTAATGTCAGTATTTAGCACCTCATAAGTAGTGCTCAGCTACCTTGTAGGTTAAATGTTTAACCTTAGACATAAGCTAAGAGCATCTTTGACAGAGACTTCCCGGTTGGAGAATTCAAGCTAAAAAGGAGTTGTGGGATGATAAGATGCATGCTATTGGGCTTCTTTGAAATGCAACGGAAAAGTCAAAGAGACTTCATAGGGTTGGTGACGATGGAGTCAGAATTATCTTAGAAATAAATGTATTTGGTAACACTATGGTCTAGAATAAGATGATTCAGATCAAAGATCAGGTTAAGGCAATGTTATGGAAATATATTAAATTTAAGTATAAAAAAATCTCCTTTATAAAATGAAGGCTGTATTTTCTTTTTTTATCCACATCTCAAATAACAAATTTTATCAGGGAAAAAAAGTGGGGCTTTTGATAGTTAAAAAAGTCTTTGTCATACAGTTTCATACTAGGTCAAGGCTGCTAAACAAATTCACCACACAAGACAGTATGCCTGAGTATCCAGCAGCTACTGTAGAGCCTGTGATAAATATAAATGAGGCTATGGGAATATGGTACAGACCGCATTTCTCTCAGAAACTTGAGAAATTAGTGGGGAGTACCATGCCATGAAAATCAGTATAGGATTTTGATTTATCATTAGGACTTTACTAAAAATTGCACAGAGATACACTAACACATAAGTGAGGGTATCTGTCAAGGCTTTACAGATTTATATGCTTGAAGGGGTTGGGAAGGCAGTGTAAATAAGTAAATTGATTGAGTTTAATATAATAGTGATAGAGGTTGTAGTAAACTTAATATTTCTTGCCAGAGGTGAAGGGGAAATTGCTGTGAAATAGATTTTGTTGCTATAAGGGAATACAAGTCCAGTTTGGGTATCTTTTCTAACAAAACTAGAAGTCAATCCACATTTTGTGAGAAATATTTGAATCTCTACATGTTGGCAACTAAACAAATTTATTAAATGATTGGTTTGCCCAAAAACATATTTATAGACCAAATCTGCTCTGCAAATAGCCCCTCACTTAGGTCATCTTAGGGCTGCAGATTTGGCTATCTAGTGTTATTCATAGAGCCAAACCCATATAAAATTCAGTTTCTTTAGGGTACTGCCTTCTTATATTGGACCATGCCTTCTATGAAGGGTGGACAGTAGCTAGAATTCATGGGTCAAGTACATGAATTGGCATCATTCCCAGGGAGAAAAATGTTCAGGCTCTGTGGTTACTTTGGAAAAAATTACTTTAATTGTCTGCTTGAGGTCACTTGAAAGGACATGGTACCTTAGAGATATCTGAATAAAGTTCGGGTGGGAATAATTTATAATGAGGTCAAAATTTTAACCACTAAAATTGAGGCTTTAAAACTATATACTGTATTTTTTCTGAAAGTACCTTTATCTTTATTCATACAATTATCCTCTCACTGGATACTAAAGTAGGAGTTAAAAGGATCTTAAAATTGCCACAAAGATATCTCTGTCTCCTTTAAAGCAAGCTTTTTCAAGTTGAAAAGGCTTTCTCCTGACATGGTCAGAGCCTAGGCTCCAAGTTGTGAGTCATAACCAGGCTCCATTAAGTTTTATGGAAGGCCAACTCTTTTTCTGGGAATTTAGCTGGCAGGGAACCAGTCTTGAATGACTTAACTCTTTTTACTTTAGAGTAAAGCTAGAATAAAAAAGTAAAAAAGGAAATGACTGGCATTTAGAAAAGACATTCTTGCCACAAAACTTGTCTTTCAAGACCGTTTTCTCACTTTATGTTTAAAAGAGTAACCTTAGAAGACTCAGAGATCTGTTGCTAGTTCTAGTACCAACCATTTCCATGGATCATGAGCTCTAGAATCATATATTCAACTTGCTTATCAATATCTACAGTGGACATGTAATAGGCATCTCAAGTTTGGTATGCGTACAATAGATCTCTTGATTTCTAGTCAATATCCATGCCAATCCTGATTCATCCCAAGATATTTCCATACTAGTATTGGCACCACCATTCTTCAGTTAAATTAGGTAAACAAAAAAAGTCTCAGTTAATCTAATAATCTTATTATACCTCCTACCCAATCAGCAGGTGAGTCTAAATCTACCTTTTCATATCGCTCTCAGTCTAACCATTGCATCATCTTGACAGGTACCATGAATGTATGGCCTCCATTGCTAAAATAGCCTCATGATTTCTCTGCTGCTTTTCTTGACTGTTTGGACTGCTATTTTAGAGCAGATTCTAGAGTCTAGAATAATAGTTTAAATATGTATGTCATATCAGTTTCTTTTTTAAAAATTTTACCCCCTTCACCAATTTCTCCCCACCAGCATTACCCTGTAGCAACCACCAGTCTGTTCCCTGTATCTGTAAACGTTTTCCCCCCATATAACAGAGATAATATGGTATTTGTCTTTGTCAGACTTATTTCCCTTAGCATGATGCCCTCAAACTCCATCCATGTTGTCACAAATGGCAAGATTTCATTCTTATTTTTGTAGCTGAATAATACTCCATTGTACATATTTATCTATGTATGTATATGTGTGTATATATACACACACACACACACACCTCGCTTTCTTTATCCCTCCACCCCATGATGGACTCAGATTGTTCTCATATTTTGTTTGCTGTAAATAGTGCTACAATGAGCATGGGGGTGCATGTATCTTTTTGAGTTAGTGTTTTGTTTTCTTCAGAGAAACACCTAGAAGTAGAATTGCTAGCTCATATGGTAGTCCTATTTTTAATATTTTGAGAAATCTCCATAATGTTTTACATAGTGGCTGCACTAATTTACATTCCTACTAAGAACAAGGGTTCTCTTTTCTCCATATCTTTGCCCACACTTGTAATAACAAGGCAAGAAATATCTTGTCTTTTTTATAATAGCCATCCTAATAAGTGAGAGGTGATATTTCATTCTGATTTTGGTTTACATTTCCCTGAAGATTAATGATGCTGGACACATTTCCATGCACTTGCTGGCCATTGGTATGTGTTTTTTGGAAAAATTCAGATCTGCTCATTGTTTATGTTGAATGAATTCTTTATATATTTTGGGTATTAATCCCTTATCAGATACATGATTTGCAAACATTTTCCACCATTCAGTACATTGTCTTTTCGTTTTGTTGATAGTTTTCTTACTGTGCGAAAGACTTGTAGTTTGGTGTGCTGCTTTTGCCTTTGGTGTCAGATTCAAAAAGTCATCACCATGACTTATGTTAAGGAGAATACCACCTATGTTTTCTTCTAGGAGTTTTATGGTTTCAGGTCTTATGTTCAAGTCTTTAATCCATTTCGATTTAGTTTTGTATGTATTGTAAGATAGTGGTCCAGTTTCATTTTTTTGCATGTGACTGCCCAGTTTTCCCAACAGTATTTATTGAAGATAAATGAAGAAAAACTATTATTCCCATAATATATCATTGGCACACCTGTCATAAATTAATTGACCATATGTGCTTGTGTTTATTTCTGGGCTCTATTCTCTTCCATTGGTATGTGTGTTTCATGCCAATACCATGCTGTTTTAATTACTGTGGCTTTGTAATAGACTTTGAAATCAGGGTGCATGATGCTTCAGCTTTGCTCTTCTTTCTCAAGATCACTTTGGGTATTTGGGGTTTTGTGGTTCCATACAAATTTAGGATTGTTTGTGCTATTTGTGTGAAAAATGTCATTGGAATTTTGATAGGGATTGCACTGAAACTGTAGATTTCTTTAGGTAGTAGGGACAGTTTAACAGTATTCTTTCATTCACGAGCACAGCTGATCTTTCCATTTTTTTGTGTTGTTTTCAGTTTCTTAAGGTTTTATAGTTTTCCATGTATCCGTCTTTCACCTACTTGGCTAAATTTATTCTGAAGGATGCCACAAGAAAATAAAATTGCAAATGGGATTGTTATCTTAATTTCTCTTTTTGACTGTTCATTATTTGTGTATAAAAATGCAACAGATTTTTGTATATTGATTTTGTATCCTGCAACGTTACTAAATTTATTAGTTTTAATAGTATTTTTGATGGAGTCTTCAGGGGTTTTTATACATAATATGTCATCTGCAAATAGTGACAGTGTAATTTCTTCCTTCTCAGTATGGATGGTTTTATTTCTTTTTCTCTCCTAATTGCCCTGACTAGAATTTTCAATACTATGTTGAATAAAAGTGGTGAGAGTGGGCATCATGCCTTGTTCCTGATCTTAGAGGAAAAGCTTTTAGCTTTTCACTTTTCAGTATAACATTAGCTGTGGGTCTTTGTTAAATTTAGGTACATTCCCTTTCTAACCACTTTGTTGGGAGTTTTTATCATAAATGGTTGTTGAATTTTGTCAGATGCTTTTACTGCATCTATCGAGATTATCATATGATTTTTATCCTTCATTTTGCTAATGTGGTAGAACCCATTGACTGTTCTCCGTATGTTGAACCAGGCTTGTGTCCCTGGGATAAATTCCACTTAGGCATGATTCTTTGAATATATTGTTGAATTTGGTTTGCTGAATTCAAATTGTTGAGGATTTGTGCATATTTTTATCAGGGATATTGCTGTAATTTTTTTGTAGTGTCCTTGGCTTCTTTTGGTGTCAATGTAATGCTGGCCTCATAGAATGAGTTTGGAAGAATTCTCCCCTCCTCTATTTCTGGTAGAGTTTGAAAAGAATTGGTATTAATTCTTCTTTGAATGTTTGGAGACTGATTTAAATCACGTCTTTACTAGTAATTGGTCTGTTCCGATTTTCTATTTCTTCCTGATTCAGGCTTGGTAAGTTGTGTGTTTCTAGGGATTAATCTATTTCTTTTAGGTAATTTAATTTCTTGGCATATAATTGTTCATAGTAGTGTCTTATCTTTTTTTTTTTTTTTAAAGATTTTATTTATTTTTTTGGTAGAGACGTAGCAAGAGAGAGCACAAACGGCAGGGAGAGGCAGAGGGAGAGGGAGAAGCAGTCTCCCCGCTGAGCAGAGATCCTGATATGGGGCTCCATCCCAGACCTGGAGATCATGACCTGAGCTGAAGGTAGTCACTTAACTGACTGAGCCACCCAGGCGCCCCTGACCCTTTTTATTTCTGTGGTATCAGTTGTAGTGTCTATCTCCTCTTTCATTTCTGAGTTGATTTATTTGTGTCCCTCTCTCTATTTCTCTTGGTGACTCTAGGTAAAGGCTTATCAATTTTGTTTCCAAAGACTCAGCTCTTACTTTCATTGATTTTTTTTTTTGTCTCTTAAGTCTCTATTTCATTTATTTCTGCTCTAACCTTTCTTATTTCCTTCTGTCTGCTAACTTTGGGCTTTATTTATCTTTTTCTCTAATTCTTAATTTTTTAAGATTATTTTTTGTTTGTTTCTCGAGGTGGGTATCTTAGAACTGCTCCTAGAATGGCTTTTGTTGTGTCCTGTAAATTTTGTTATAGTTCCATTTTCATTTGTCTCAAGGTATTTTTTTTCTCTCTTGATGATTGTTCTCTGGTCCATTGGTTGCTCTATTGCATGTTATTTAATTTTCACATATTTGTGAATTTTCCAGTTTTCTGCATGTAATTGATTTCTAGTTTCATACAATTGTGGTCAGAATAGATGATTGATATGATTTTAATCCTCTTAAACTTATTAAGTCTTGTTTTGTGGCTTAACATATGATCTATCCTGGAGAATTTTTTTTTTTTTTTAAGATTTATTTACTTGAGAGAGAGAAATTTAGAAAGCATAGGGGGGAAGGGCAGAGGTACAGGGAGAGAGAGTCTTGAGCAGACTTCATGCTGAGCATGGATACCGATGCAGGGCTCGATCTCACTACCCTGAGATCATGACGTGAGCTGAAATCAAGGGTCCAACACTCAACCGACTGCACCACCCAGGCGCCCCTATCCTGGAGAATGTTCTATATACACTCAAAGTATGTGTATGGTGTTGCCTTTGGATTAAATGTTCTGTGTGTATCTGTTAAGGTCTTCTAGTCTAACGTATCATTTAAGGACTGATTTTTTTTTTAATGGTCTTGTGTCTGGAAGGTCTAGCCATTGATGTAAGAGGGGTATTAAAGTCTTCTAATATTGTATTGCTGTCTATTTTTCCCTTTAGATCTGAGGCCTGTTAATATTTGCTTTATATACTTGGGTGTTCCTATGTTGGGTATATATATGTTTTGAAATGCTATATATTCATGTGGATTAGCCACTTTATCATTATATAAGGCCCTTCTTTTGTCTCTTATCACAGTTTCTTAAAATACTTAGAATGTAATTTAAACTCTTTAACATAATCTAATGGGCCCCTTATAGTGGAATGCCTGTTTTCCTCTCCAATCCTGTGTACAACTGCTCCTATTCATTCTGAATGTGCTGCAGCCATCCTAACCTAGTCATTGAAACACCCCAAATTCATCTCCACTTGACAGCTTTGCCACCTAAAACCCATTCCCGAGTCTTTGGATAGTTTATCTTTAGTTCAGTTAGGTATCTGCTCAAAGAATTTTTCTGAATACCTTACCTAAAACTTTTCTTTCCTTCTATTGCCCAAGTTATTTTCTAACTTATGTTCCCATTTTATTTTTTATTATAGCACTTACCAAAAAAAAAAAAATTGTACATTTATTTGTTTTTGTTTGTTGAAGAGTTTCCCTATTATAATGTAAGCTTCACTAAGACCAAAACAAAAGTGTCACGATCATCCATGTATTGTAGGTACCTAGTACAGTGTCAGGACATTGTACTATTAAGTAAATACTTATAAATGAATGAATGAATGAATGAATAAGTAAGTCAATGGAGGACTTTTCCTTCTGGGTGGTATTTACCCTCCCCTTGAAAGAATAAATGTCATATCTTCAAAGCATGGAGATACACAGGACAAGAATATTTGCAAGAACTTAAACTCCATCACTAAATATTTCAAAACATTCTTTTGTTTAAAAAATATTTTAGGAGCACCTGAGTGGCTCAGTCAGTTAAGCATCTGACACTTGATCTCAACTCAGGTCTTGATCTCAGTATTCTGAGTTCAAGCGCTGTGTGGAGCCTACTTTTTTTTTTTTTTTAAGACTTTATTTATTTATTTGACAGAGACAGCCAGCAAGAGAGGGAACACAAGCAGGGGGAGTGGGAGAGGAAGAAGCAGGCTCCTAGCGGAGGACCCTGATGTGGGGCTCGATCCCAGAATGCTGGGATCACGCCCCGAGCCGAAGGCAAACGCTTAACGACTGTGCCACCCAGGCGCCCCATGCTTTTAAAAAATGTATTAAAGAATATGTTCCTACTACTTGTCCATTTAATTTGCATTTTCAAAATAACATGAAAATTTCATAGAAATTTTCATAGAAACTATGCCTCTAGTTGTCCATATTTCTCATCCTTAAATCTTTATTTTTTTACCTGTTATTTTTCCTGGTTAAACTCACTGGATATTTGACAATAGTATTCATCTTCTCAAGGACCAATTTTTCAATCTTGTATCTTTGCTTTCTATCTCAATAGTATCTGTTATTTGTATTATTTCCTGCAATATAGGCTATTACATTTATTTATCCTCCTAAATTCTTGAGTTGCAGAATGGCTTATTACTTTTGCCCATTTCTGCCTAATATGACCACTTCAATTATACATTTCTCTCCTAAGAACCACCTTACCTGAATCATACTAGTTTGCCATGTTTTGTGACCATTTTATTAAGTTTTGTTCATTTCTACATTTTATAATTCTCAGTATAATACCTAACTTGACCAATGAGTTATTTACAGTTATTTGAAGTATGTGTGCTTTTGTGTTTGTTTCCTAGTTATTGGTTTAAAAATAGCATTAGAATCTGTATTTTGGTATATATGGTATTCATTTCTTGATATATGTTGGAATTGCATCATGGCCTAGTACATGGTCAATTTTTATAATTATTCCATGTGTCCTGGAGGAGAACATGAACTTATCAGTCTCTGGATACAAAATTTTATATATTCCCCATATTAATGAGTTTGTTCAAATATTCTATATTCCTACTAATTTTTTTCACTGACCTATAAATTATCAAGAAAAATTTCTTGAAATCCTCAGTCTGATGGCAGAATTTTTTGTTTCTTGCATAAATTTGATCATTTTACATATATATATCTTACATATATACATTATATTTAAAGATTTCTTTATTTGAGAGGGAGCAACGGTGCAAGCAGTGGGGTGGCAGGGTGGGGACAGGCAGAGGGAAAGAATCCCAAGCAGACTCCCTGCTGAGGACAAAGCTTAATACAGGGCTCAATCCCACCACCCCAAGATCATGACCTGGGCTGAAATCAAAAGTCAGACACTTAACCGACTGACCTATTCCAGGCACCCCTACTGCTATATTTTTAAATAAAATTTTTATATTACCCTAATTTTAAATTTACCAAAAAGTTGCAAATATAGCACAGAGGTTCCTGTATACTCCATACCCACTATCCTCCATTATTTGCATCTTAAGTTAATACAGTATGCTGATGATAATTATTGGATCCATATTGATACATTATTATTAACTAAAGTCTATACTTGATTCAGATTTACTGATTTTTCTGTTTTAGCTGGTATAATTTTTCTATTATTATATATTCCATCCTGGTTACTATTAAATTCAGTCATAGTGTCTCTTCAGGCTCTTCTTGTCTATATGACAGTTTCTAAGTTTTTGAGGAGTTTTAAGGCAGTTTTGAAGAGCTCTGGTCAGGTATTTTGTAGAATGTCTTTCAGTTGGGATTATCTGATTTTTTTTAATGTTTAGATTCAAGTTACGGGTATTTGGGAGAAAGACTACAGAAGNCTTTTTTTATCCACATCTCAAATAACAAATTTTATCAGGGAAAAAAAGTGGGGCTTTTGATAGTTAAAAAAGTCTTTGTCATNTTTTTTTTTACCCACATCTCAAATAACAAATTTTATCAGGGAAAAAAAGTGGGGCTTTTGATAGTTAAAAAAGTCTTTGTCATACAGTTTCATACTAGGTCAAGGCTGCTAAACAAATTCACCACACAAGACAGTATGCCTGAGTATCCAGCAGCTACTGTAGAGCCTGTGATAAATATAAATGAGGCTATGGGAATATGGTACAGACTGCATTTCTCTCAGAAACTTGAGAAATTAGTGGGGAGTACCATGCCATGAAAATCAGTATAGGATTTTGATTTATCATTAGGACTTTACTAAAAATTGCACAGAGATACACTAACACATAAGTGAGGGTATCTGTCAAGGCTTTACAGATTTATATGCTTGAAGGGGTTGGGAAGGCAGTGTAAATAAGTAAATTGATTGAGTTTAATATAATAGTGATAGAGGTTGTAGTAAACTTAATATTTCTTGCCAGAGGTGAAGGGGAAATTGCTGTGAAATAGATTTTGTTGCTATAAGGGAATACAAGTCCAGTTTGGGTATCTTTTCTAACAAAACTAGAAGTCAATCCACATTTTGTGAGAAATATTTGAATCTCTACATGTTGGCAACTAAACAAATTTATTAAATGATTGGTT
Source organism: Ailuropoda melanoleuca (assembly GCF_002007445.2). NCBI lineage: Eukaryota > Metazoa > Chordata > Mammalia > Carnivora > Ursidae > Ailuropoda > Ailuropoda melanoleuca. The sequence goes on from NC_048237.1 coordinate 6,606,394, forward strand.
TGCCCAAAAACATATTTATAGACCAAATCTGCTCTGCAAATAGCCCCTCACTTAGGTCATCTTAGGGCTGCAGATTTGGCTATCTAGTGTTATTCATAGAGCCAAACCCATATAAAATTCAGTTTCTTTAGGGTACTGCCTTCTTATATTGGACCATGCCTTCTATGAAGGGTGGACAGTAGCTAGAATTCATGGGTCAAGTACATGAATTGGCATCATTCCCAGGGAGAAAAATGTTCAGGCTCTGTGGTTACTTTGGAAAAAATTACTTTAATTGTCTGCTTGAGGTCACTTGAAAGGACATGGTACCTTAGAGATATCTGAATAAAGTTCGGGTGGGAATAATTTATAATGAGGTCAAAATTTTAACCACTAAAATTGAGGCTTTAAAACTATATACTGTATTTTTTCTGAAAGTACCTTTATCTTTATTCATACAATTATCCTCTCACTGGATACTAAAGTAGGAGTTAAAAGGATCTTAAAATTGCCACAAAGATATCTCTGTCTCCTTTAAAGCAAGCTTTTTCAAGTTGAAAAGGCTTTCTCCTGACATGGTCAGAGCCTAGGCTCCAAGTTGTGAGTCATAACCAGGCTCCATTAAGTTTTATGGAAGGCCAACTCTTTTTCTGGGAATTTAGCTGGCAGGGAACCAGTCTTGAATGACTTAACTCTTTTTACTTTAGAGTAAAGCTAGAATAAAAAAGTAAAAAAGGAAATGACTGGCATTTAGAAAAGACATTCTTGCCACAAAACTTGTCTTTCAAGACCGTTTTCTCACTTTATGTTTAAAAGAGTAACCTTAGAAGACTCAGAGATCTGTTGCTAGTTCTAGTACCAACCATTTCCATGGATCATGAGCTCTAGAATCATATATTCAACTTGCTTATCAATATCTACAGTGGACATGTAATAGGCATCTCAAGTTTGGTATGCGTACAATAGATCTCTTGATTTCTAGTCAATATCCATGCCAATCCTGATTCATCCCAAGATATTTCCATACTAGTATTGGCACCACCATTCTTCAGTTAAATTAGGTAAACAAAAAAAGTCTCAGTTAATCTAATAATCTTATTATACCTCCTACCCAATCAGCAGGTGAGTCTAAATCTACCTTTTCATATCGCTCTCAGTCTAACCATTGCATCATCTTGACAGGTACCATGAATGTATGGCCTCCATTGCTAAAATAGCCTCATGATTTCTCTGCTGCTTTTCTTGACTGTTTGGACTGCTATTTTAGAGCAGATTCTAGAGTCTAGAATAATAGTTTAAATATGTATGTCATATCAGTTTCTTTTTAAAAAATTTTACCCCCTTCACCAATTTCTCCCCACCAGCATTACCCTGTAGCAACCACCAGTCTGTTCCCTGTATCTGTAAACGTTTTCCCCCCATATAACAGAGATAATATGGTATTTGTCTTTGTCAGACTTATTTCCCTTAGCATGATGCCCTCAAACTCCATCCATGTTGTCACAAATGGCAAGATTTCATTCTTATTTTTGTAGCTGAATAATACTCCATTGTACATATTTATCTATGTATGTATATGTGTGTATATATACACACACACACACACACCTCGCTTTCTTTATCCCTCCACCCCATGATGGACTCAGATTGTTCTCATATTTTGTTTGCTGTAAATAGTGCTACAATGAGCATGGGGGTGCATGTATCTTTTTGAGTTAGTGTTTTGTTTTCTTCAGAGAAACACCTAGAAGTAGAATTGCTAGCTCATATGGTAGTCCTATTTTTAATATTTTGAGAAATCTCCATAATGTTTTACATAGTGGCTGCACTAATTTACATTCCTACTAAGAACAAGGGTTCTCTTTTCTCCATATCTTTGCCCACACTTGTAATAACAAGACAAGAAATATCTTGTCTTTTTTATAATAGCCATCCTAATAAGTGAGAGGTGATATTTCATTCTGATTTTGGTTTACATTTCCCTGAAGATTAATGATGCTGGACACATTTCCATGCACTTGCTGGCCATTGGTATGTGTTTTTTGGAAAAATTCAGATCTGCTCATTGTTTATGTTGAATGAATTCTTTATATATTTTGGGTATTAATCCCTTATCAGATACATGATTTGCAAACATTTTCCACCATTCAGTACATTGTCTTTTCGTTTTGTTGATAGTTTTCTTACTGTGCGAAAGACTTGTAGTTTGGTGTGCTGCTTTTGCCTTTGGTGTCAGATTCAAAAAGTCATCACCATGACTTATGTTAAGGAGAATACCACCTATGTTTTCTTCTAGGAGTTTTATGGTTTCAGGTCTTATGTTCAAGTCTTTAATCCATTTCGATTTAGTTTTGTATGTATTGTAAGATAGTGGTCCAGTTTCATTTTTTTGTATGTGACTGCCCAGTTTTCCCAACAGTATTTATTGAAGATAAATGAAGAAAAACTATTATTCCCATAATATATCATTGGCACACCTGTCATAAATTAATTGACCATATGTGCTTGTGTTTATTTCTGGGCTCTATTCTCTTCCATTGGTATGTGTGTTTCATGCCAATACCATGCTGTTTTAATTACTGTGGCTTTGTAATAGACTTTGAAATCAGGGTGCATGATGCTTCAGCTTTGCTCTTCTTTCTCAAGATCACTTTGGGTATTTGGGGTTTTGTGGTTCCATACAAATTTAGGATTGTTTGTGCTATTTGTGTGAAAAATGTCATTGGAATTTTGATAGGGATTGCACTGAAACTGTAGATTTCTTTAGGTAGTAGGGACAGTTTAACAGTATTCTTTCATTCACGAGCACAGCTGATCTTTCCATTTTTTTGTGTTGTTTTCAGTTTCTTAAGGTTTTATAGTTTTCCATGTATCCGTCTTTCACCTACTTGGCTAAATTTATTCTGAAGGATGCCACAAGAAAATAAAATTGCAAATGGGATTGTTATCTTAATTTCTCTTTTTGACTGTTCATTATTTGTGTATAAAAATGCAACAGATTTTTGTATATTGATTTTGTATCCTGCAACGTTACTAAATTTATTAGTTTTAATAGTATTTTTGATGGAGTCTTCAGGGGTTTTTATACATAATATGTCATCTGCAAATAGTGACAGTGTAATTTCTTCCTTCTCAGTATGGATGGTTTTATTTCTTTTTCTCTCCTAATTGCCCTGACTAGAATTTTCAATACTATGTTGAATAAAAGTGGTGAGAGTGGGCATCATGCCTTGTTCCTGATCTTAGAGGAAAAGCTTTTAGCTTTTCACTTTTCAGTATAACATNGTGGGTTTGTCATATACGGTCTTTGTTAAATTTAGGTACATTCCCTTTCTAACCACTTTGTTGGGAGTTTTTATCATAAATGGTTGTTGAATTTTGTCAGATGCTTTTACTGCATCTATCGAGATTATCATATGATTTTTATCCTTCATTTTGCTAATGTGGTAGAACCCATTGACTGTTCTCCGTATGTTGAACCAGGCTTGTGTCCCTGGGATAAATTCCACTTAGGCATGATTCTTTGAATATATTGTTGAATTTGGTTTGCTGAATTCAAATTGTTGAGGATTTGTGCATATTTTTATCAGGGATATTGCTGTAATTTTTTTGTAGTGTCCTTGGCTTCTTTTGGTGTCAATGTAATGCTGGCCTCATAGAATGAGTTTGGAAGAATTCTCCCCTCCTCTATTACTCGTAGAGTTTGAAAAGAATTGGTATTAATTCTTCTTTGAATGTTTGGAGACTGATTTAAATCACGTCTTTACTAGTAATTGGTCTGTTCAGATTTTCTATTTCTTCCTGATTCAGGCTTGGTAAGTTGTGTGTTTCTAGGGATTAATCTATTTCTTTTAGGTAATTTAATTTCTTGGCATATAATTGTTCATAGTAGTGTCTTATCTTTTTTTTTTTTTTTAAAGATTTTATTTATTTTTTTTGGTAGAGACATAGCAAGAGAGAGCACAAACGGCAGGGAGAGGCAGAGGGAGAGGGAGAAGCAGTCTCCCCGCTGAGCAGAGATCCTGATATGGGGCTCCATCCCAGACCTGGAGATCATGACCTGAGCTGAAGGTAGTCACTTAACTGACTGAGCCACCCAGGCGCCCCTGACCCTTTTTATTTCTGTGGTATCAGTTGTAGTGTCTATCTCCTCTTTCATTTCTGAGTTGATTTATTTGTGTCCCTCTCTCTATTTCTCTTGGTGACTCTAGGTAAAGGCTTGTCAATTTTGTTTCCAAAGACTCAGCTCTTACTTTCATTGATTTTTTTTTTTGTCTCTTAAGTCTCTATTTCATTTATTTCTGCTCTAACCTTTCTTATTTCCTTCTGTCTGCTAACTTTGGGCTTTATTTATCTTTTTCTCTAATTCTTAATTTTTTAAGATTATTTTTTGTTTGTTTCTCGAGGTGGGTATCTTAGAACTGCTCCTAGAATGGCTTTTGTTGTGTCCTGTAAATTTTGTTATAGTTCCATTTTCATTTGTCTCAAGGTATTTTTTTTCTCTCTTGATGATTGTTCTCTGGTCCATTGGTTGCTCTATTGCATGTTATTTAATTTTCACATATTTGTGAATTTTCCAGTTTTCTGCATGTAATTGATTTCTAGTTTCATACAATTGTGGTCAGAATAGATGATTGATATGATTTTAATCCTCTTAAACTTATTAAGTCTTGTTTTGTGGCTTAACATATGATCTATCCTGGAGAATTTTTTTTTTTTTTTAAGATTTATTTACTTGAGAGAGAGAAATTTAGAAAGCATAGGGGGGAAGGGCAGAGGTACAGGGAGAGAGAGTCTTGAGCAGACTTCATGCTGAGCATGGATACCGATGCAGGGCTCGATCTCACTACCCTGAGATCATGACGTGAGCTGAAATCAAGGGTCCAACACTCAACCGACTGCACCACCCAGGCGCCCCTATCCTGGAGAATGTTCTATATACACTCAAAGTATGTGTATGGTGTTGCCTTTGGATTAAATGTTCTGTGTGTATCTGTTAAGGTCTTCTAGTCTAACGTATCATTTAAGGACTGATTTTTTTTTTAATGGTCTTGTGTCTGGAAGGTCTAGCCATTGATGTAAGAGGGGTATTAAAGTCTTCTAATATTGTATTGCTGTCTATTTTTCCCTTTAGATCTGAGGCCTGTTAATATTTGCTTTATATACTTGGGTGTTCCTATGTTGGGTATATACATGTTTTGAAATGCTATATATTCATGTGGATTAGCCACTTTATCATTATATAAGGCCCTTCTTTTGTCTCTTAGCACAGTTTCTTAAAATACTTAGAATGTAATTTAAACTCTTTAACATAATCTAATGGTCCCCTTATAGTGGAATGCCTGTTTTCCTCTCCAATCCTGTGTACAACTGCTCCTATTCATTCTGAATGTGCTGCAGCCATCCTAACCTGGTCATTGAAACACCCCAAATTCATCTCCACTTGACAGCTTTTGCCACCTAAAACCCATTCCCGAGTCTTTGGATAGTTTATCTTTAGTTCAGTTAGGTATCTGCTCAAAGAATTTTTCTGAATACCTTACCTAAAACTTTTCTTTCCTTCTATTGCCCAAGTTATTTTCTAACTTATGTTCCCATTTTATCTTTTATTATAGCACTTACCAAAAAAAAAAAAATTGTACATTTATTTGTTTTTGTTTGTTGAAGAGTTTCCCTATTATAATGTAAGCTTCACTAAGACCAAAACAAAAGTGTCACGATCATCCATGTATTGTAGGTACCTAGTACAGTGTCAGGACATTGTACTATTAAGTAAATACTTATAAATGAATGAATGAATGAATGAATAAGTAAGTCAATGGAGGACTTTTCCTTCTGGGTGGTATTTACCCTCCCCTTGAAAGAATAAATGTCATATCTTCAAAGCATGGAGATACACAGGACAAGAATATTTGCAAGAACTTAAACTCCATCACTAAATATTTCAAAACATTCTTTTGTTTAAAAAATATTTTAGGAGCACCTGAGTGGCTCAGTCAGTTAAGCATCTGACACTTGATCTCAACTCAGGTCTTGATCTCAGTATTCTGAGTTCAAGCGCTGTGTGGAGCCTACTTTTTTTTTTTTTTTAAGACTTTATTTATTTATTTGACAGAGACAGCCAGCAAGAGAGGGAACACAAGCAGGGGGAGTGGGAGAGGAAGAAGCAGGCTCCTAGCGGAGGACCCTGATGTGGGGCTCGATCCCAGAATGCTGGGATCACGCCCCGAGCCGAAGGCAAACGCTTAACGACTGTGCCACCCAGGCGCCCCATGCTTTTAAAAAATGTATTAAAGAATATGTTCCTACTACTTGTCCATTTAATTTGCATTTTCAAAATAACATGAAAATTTCATAGAAATTTTCATAGAAACTATGCCTCTAGTTGTCCATATTTCTCATCCTTAAATCTTTATTTTTTTACCTGTTATTTTTCCTGGTTAAACTCACTGGATATTTGACAATAGTATTCATCTTCTCAAGGACCAATTTTTCAATCTTGTATCTTTGCTTTCTATCTCAATAGTATCTGTTATTTGTATTATTTCCTGCAATATAGGCTATTACATTTATTTATCCTCCTAAATTCTTGAGTTGCAGAATGGCTTATTACTTTTGCCCATTTCTGCCTAATATGACCACTTCAATTATACATTTCTCTCCTAAGAACCACCTTATCTGAATCATACTAGTTTGCCATGTTTTGTGACCATTTTATTAAGTTTTGTTCATTTCTACATTTTATAATTCTCAGTATAATACCTAACTTGACCAATGAGTTATTTACAGTTATTTGAAGTATGTGTGCTTTTGTGTTTGTTTCCTAGTTATTGGTTTAAAAATAGCATTAGAATCTGTATTTTGGTATATATGGTATTCATTTCTTGATATATGTTGGAATTGCATCATGGCCTAGTACATGGTCAATTTTTATAATTATTCCATGTGTCCTGGAGGAGAACATGAACTTATCAGTCTCTGGATACAAAATTTTATATATTCCCCATATTAATGAGTTTGTTCAAATATTCTATATTCCTACTAATTTTTTTCACTGACCTATAAATTATCAAGAAAAATTTCTTGAAATCCTGTCTGATGGCAGAATTTTTTGTTTCTTGCATAAATTTGATCATTTTACATATATATATCTTACATATATACATTATATTTAAAGATTTCTTTATTTGAGAGGGAGCAACGGTGCAAGCAGTGGGGTGGCAGGGTGGGGACAGGCAGAGGGAAAGAATCCCAAGCAGACTCCCTGCTGAGGACAAAGCTTAATACAGGGCTCAATCCCACCACCCCAAGATCATGACCTGGGCTGAAATCAAAAGTCAGACACTTAACCGACTGACCTATTCCAGGCACCCCTACTGCTATATTTTTAAATAAAATTTTTATATTACCCTAATTTTAAATTTACCAAAAAGTTGCAAATATAGCACAGAGGTTCCTGTATACTCCATACCCACTATCCTCCATTATTTGCATCTTAAGTTAATACAGTATGCTGATGATAATTATTGGATCCATATTGATACATTATTATTAACTAAAGTCTATACTTGATTCAGATTTACTGATTTTTCTGTTTTAGCTGGTATAATTTTTCTATTATTATATATTCCATCCTGGTTACTATTAAATTCAGTCATAGTGTCTCTTCAGGCTCTTCTTGTCTATATGACAGTTTCTAAGTTTTTGAGGAGTTTTAAGGCAGTTTTGAAGAGCTCTGGTCAGGTATTTTGTAGAATGTCTTTCAGTTGGGATTATCTGATTTTTTTTAATGTTTAGATTCAAGTTATGGGTATTTGGGAGAAAGACTACAGAAGTAAAGTGTCATTCTTATTACATCATATTGACTGTATGTACAGTCAATACTACTTGATATTGATATCGATCAATTGACTGAGGGTCACATCTGTCAGAATTCTCCACTGTGAAGTTTCTCTATTTCTCCCTTTCTATGTTACGTTCTTTGGAAGGAGGTCATTAAGAGCACAACTCCACCTTACTGAGAACAGAGTATCCACATAAACTGTTGGGAATTCCTCTGCATGTGAGATCTTTTTCTTCTCCCAATTTATTTCTTTAATAATTAACTTATGTAACTGCAGCATTGTAGAAAATGGTTTTATATCTAGGGTTATAATCTAATATTACTTTATTTTTGCTTCTTAAATTATTCCAGCTCCGGTCATCAGATGTTGAGCTCTTTCAATTAAATTCTATGTTCCTTTAACCTACCCCCATAATTATTTGTTTTTTTGGGTTTTATTTATTTATTTATTTTTAGCATTTCCATATTTTCTGCCACTGTAAGATGTGCCAGTTCATCATCTTGTATATTTCTTGCTCCGCTCCTAGAAACAGTTATTTCTCCAGAAATCTCTGATTCCTTTAATTGGACCATGGTATTCAAAACTAAGATTTGGTTGCTTGGTATACTCATTGGTGCTGAGGTATCTTTCCTTCCTTCTGGGCTTTCTCAGTGGACAAAGGAAATACGTGTGTGTGTGTACTAACCCACATATGTATATTTTCCTATAAATATTTCTCTGTGTAGCCATCTATATTTGTTTTAAGCGTGAATTCATAGTGATATATTGAATTTTAATCCACTACCACATGAATCATTCTAGGCTTTCCCCCTTGCCTGTCTGTAAGCTTCCACTCCAACAGTGAAAAACCTGGCTCCCATGAGCATCATTTATTTACTGAATTTTCAATCCAAGCATACATGTATAAACAGTGCCACAGTTGTTAATCTGTACTCTTGTAGGAAACAAGTTCATCAGTAGAATGCAGTGCTTATGTGAAGTTCCTTTGCTTTGTAGTCTTACTGGTATCAGTCATCTTCAAGTTCGGATGGAACACCACCTTTCCCTCCACCCCCTTCAGTGAGGTTGTTTGACATATTTTTAAGACAGATTATCGGTAAATTATGAATTTCATCCTGGTATGCCCCCATCCCCTAAAGGCTTTTTTTTATTCGAAATAATTAAGGTTCATTCCGTGCTGTGTGTTTTGGTTTTCACAAATGCATAGTGTTATTTATCCACAGTTACGGTATCATACTGAATAGTTTCATTTCCCTGAAAAATATCCTGTGTTAACATCTATTCATCTCCTTCTCCCTAAATTCCTGGAAATCACTGATATTTTCACTTTCTCTATAGATTTGCCGTTTTCAGAATATCATATATTTGGAATTACAGATGATGTACCCTTAACAGCCTGGCTTCATCCACTTACCAATATTCGTTTAAGATTCATCCATGTCTTTTCATGCTTGATATTTCATTTTTTGTTTTTTTGATTAAAATACTTTATATTTTTATTTTTAGAGAACTTTTAGGTTCACAACAAAATTACTGATTTTTTAAATTTCTAAATAACATTCCATTGTGTGAATGTATCACAGTTTGTTTATTCATGCACCTGTTGAAGGACATCTTTGTTGCTTCCAGTTTAGAGTGATTATAAATAAAGCTGCTATAAACATTTGTGTGCTGATTTAGTCTGAACATAAGCTTTCAGATAAGTTGGGTAAATATCCGGGAATATAATTGCTGGATAACATGGCAAGCCAATGTTCAGCTTTGTAAGAAACTTCTAAACTGTCTTCAAAGGGGTTGTACCAGCCTGCATTGCCACTGGTGTGCATGTGAGTTCCTTCTCTGCTGTTTCTTTTTTTTTTAAAAGATTTATTTATTTATTTATTTATTTGAGAAAGTACGAGCAAGTGTGGATGGGGAGAGGGACAGAGGGAGAGAAGCAGACTCCCGCCTGATCATGGAGCCTGACATGGGGCTCCTTCTCCCCACACTGAGATCATGACCTGAGCCAAAATTAAGAGTCCGATGCTTAACCAACAGAGCCACCTAGGTGCCTGTTGTGCTACGTCTTTGTCAGCATTCGGTGTTGTCCACTTCTTGAGCTATTCTAATGGACATTGTTATTTTTCTTGTTTGTTGTAATTAGCAGTTCCCTAGTGGCAAACGATTGTGAGCATCTTTTCATGTGCGTATTTGCCATTTGTGTATCTTGCTTTCTGGGGTGTATGTTCAGAACTGGGTGTATGTTCATTGATAGTTTTCTGCATATTAACCTTACATTTATATTAGATTTATATCTAGTATATAAATATTTGTGTTATACTACACATATATGTACTGATATATATATGCATACACACACACATATTTGAGTTCAAATTCTAATCATTGCTGGTATATAGTAAATTGGGTTTTGTACGTTAACCTTGAATCTTGAGACCTTGTTATACTTGTTTATTACTTTCAGGATATTATATATTGACTTATTAGAACTTTTTACATATACAATCATGTCTTCTGAGAATGAAGGAAGTTCCATTTCTTCTTTTAACCTGCAACCTTTATTTTTCTCACTAGCTTGAACTTCTGGTACGATAGTGAATGCAGCTTGTTTGGCCTTTTTTGGGGTCTTTCTCCCTATCTCAGAAGAAAAGCACCCAGTCCCTCAATATTATGTATGATGTTAGCTGTAGGTTGTTTTGAATATGCTCTTTATCAAGTTGTGGACATTTCCCTCTATTCTTAATTTCCTAAGAGTTTTTAATCATAAATGAGTGCTAAATTTTGTAAAGTGCTCTTTCTTCATCAATTGCTAAGATCATATAATTTTTCCACTTTATCCTGATGATGTGGATTATATTGATTTTTGAATGTTGAACTAATCTTACATATGTGGAATAAATTCCACTTTGTTGGGGTATGTAATTCTTTTTATACATTGTTGGATTCAATTTCTTAATGTTTGTTGATAATTTTTGCATCTATATTCATTCATGAGAGATGTTGATCTATAGTTTTCCTTTTGTGCAGTGTCCCTATCTGCTTTTGGTATTAGGGTAATGCATAAAATGAGTTAAGAAGTGCATTCGATTTTCTGGAAGAGATGATGGAGAATTGTAGAATTTCTTCTATAAGTGTTAGATAAAATTCACCAGTGAAACCATCTAAGCTGGATGCTTTCTTTCAGAAGGTTATTAATTATTGACAAAATATTTGTGTGTGTGTGTGTGTGAGTGTGTGTGTAGTTCTATACAGGTTACTTGCTTCTCCTTATATGAATTTTGGTATTTTTTATCTTTAAAGGAATTGGTCAATTTTATATAGATTATCAAGTTTGTAGTGATATGGTTGTAGAGTTACTTTACTATCCTCTTAATGTCCCTGTGATCAGTAGTGCTAACTTTCTTTTATTTCCAGTAATGGTAATTTGTGTCTTTTTTCTTTGTTAGCCTGGCTAGAGATACATAAGTTGGCTCATGCTGCTGTGACACAATACCACAGACTGGGTGGCTATTAAAACAACAGAATTTATTTTCCCTCACAGCTCTGGGGGCTGGAAGTCCAAGGTCAAGGCATCAGCAGGACTGATTTCTGGTGAAGCTTGTCTCCTTCTCTCCTTGGCTTGCAGATGGTGGCTTTCTCACTGTGTCTTCACATAGCCTTTCCTCTGTGCATGTGCACTCCTCGTGTCTCTTCCTCTTCTTGAAAAGACACTAATCCTCTTGGATTAGGGCCCTACTCTTAAGACATCATTTAACTATAATTATGTCATTAAAGTCCCTCTCTCTAAAAATAGTCACATTGGGAGTTAGTGGTTCAACATCTGAATTTGGGGAGTGGGGGACACAATTTAGTCCATAACAGAGGCTTATTAATTTTATCGATGTTTTCAAAAACCCAGCTTTTGGTTTTATTTCATTGATTTTTCCCCATTGTTTTCCTGTTTTCTGTTGTGTTGTGTTTTGCTCTAATTTTTATTATTTGTATTCTTCTTGCTTTAGACTGATTGTTTTTCTTCCCTAATTTGCTGAAGTCAAAGCCTAGTTACTAATTTTAGATCTTTCTTCTTTTCTAATGGATGTTTTTATTGATACAAATTTTTCTTTGTTTACTACTTTCTCTAGATCCCAAAATTTTTAGGAAACATATTTTCATTTTTATTTAGTTCAAAATATTGATTTCTCTTAAGAGTTCTTTTTTAACCCCTGGATTATTTAAAACTCTGTTTTTCAATTTCTAGAGATGGGGGATTTTTCCAGCTATCTTTCTGTTACTGATTTCTACTTCTGTTGTGATATAAGAACATACTTTCTATGTGTTCTGTTTCTTTAAATTTTTTGTTGTGTGCTTTGTGGTGTACCTTAAAGAATAAAACATGAGAGCTTGAGAAGAAAAGTGCATTCTGCTCTTGTTGGATAGAGTATTGTAAAAGTATCAGTTAGATCAAGTTGATTGTGCCCGTACATCATTTATATCTGTGTTGATTTTTTTAAAGATTTTTATTATTTACTTGAGAGAGAGAGGAGCACCAGTCGGGAGGAGGAGCAGAGAGGGAGAAGCTGACTCCCCACTGGGCAGAGAGTCTGACAGGGGGCTTGATCCCAGGACCCCGAGATCATGATGAGCCTAAGGCAGATGCTTACCTGACTGAACCACCCCGGCGCCCCAATCTGTGATTTTTGACTGCTTAATCTACCCCTTCCTGCCATAGAGATACTGAAGTCTCTTAATAGTGGATTTTTCTGATTTTCCATTTAGTACTATCAGTATTTGCCTTATGTATTTTGACTCTCTATGGCTTGGTATATACATGTTAAAGATTGTTCTATCTTCTTGGAAAACAGACCTCTTTATCATTCTGTAATGCCCTTCTTTGTTCCAAATAATCATCCTTGTCCTGAAATCAGCTTTGTCTGACATTAATATAGTTACTCTTACTTGTTTTTATAGTTAGTGTTAGCATATTATATCTGTTTCATCCCTTTTTATTCAACCTAAATACATTTTTTATTTATTTTTAATTCTTTATTTCCTTAAATATTTTATTTTAAAGAGAGGGAAAGAGAGAGTGTGAGCACAAGCAGGGGAGTGGCAGAGGGATAAGCAGGCTCCCCACTGAGCAAGGAGCCCCGCTAGACTCCATCTCAGAACCCTGGGATCATGACCTGAGCTGAAGGCATATGTTTAACTGAACCACCTAGGTGTCCCTAAATAAATTTTTATATTTAATAAAGTGGGTTTCTTCTGGACAACATACAGTCGAGTCATGATTTTTGTACTTACTCTAAAAATTCTGTCTTTTAAGCGATGGATTGAGGTCATTCACATTTAAAGTGATTGTTGAGGAGCACCTGGGTGGCTTAGTTGGTTAAGTGGTTGACTCTTGATTTTGACTCAGGTCGTGATCTCAGGGTCCTGGGATCCAGCTCTGTGTGGGGCTCCTTGCTCAGCAGGGAGTCTGCCTGGGGATTCTCCCTCTCCCCCTCCCCCTGTCCCTATGTTCTCTATGTCTCTGTGTCTCTCTGTTTCTCTCTCAAATAAATAAATCTTAAAAAAAAAAAAAGCGGTTATTGAAATAGCTGGGTTAGTACCAGTTAAAACACGTTTGTGTTTGCATTTGTTCTTTTTTCTTCCACTTTTTGTTTTGCCTTCTCAAGTTTTACTGAGAACTTTATAAGCTTAAACCTACCTACTTTCCTAACATATTAATTATACTTATTTCATTAATTTTGGGTGGATACTGGATATTAGATTTCCCAGTATACATTTCTATCTAATCTATGGCCACCTTCAAATAACACTATACCACTTTATGTGTAGTCTAGTTGCTTTGTAACAGATATTTCCAGTTCCTCCCACTGTCTCACCTGGCATCGAGTTACTCATTTCACTTATCCACATGCTACTGTCACCAAATAAATTATGACTATTGTTGCTTTAAACAGTCATCTTTTAGATCAGTTAAGAATCAAACATTATTTTACCTTCTTTTCCTTCATTTATGATGTTCTTTTCTTTATATAGATCCAAGTTTCTAACCTGTATCATTTCCTTCTGACTCATGAACTTTAAAAAATTCTCCTTTCAGGTTGCTGGTGATGAATTCTTTCACCTTTTGCTTGTCTAAGAAAGTAGTTTCTCATCCTTGAAGGATAATTTTACTGCATAAAGAATTCTAGGTTAGTGTGTTTTTGTCTTTCGATACTATATTTACCTTCCCTGTATTTTTGCATGCATGATTACTAATGAGAAGTCCACTGTAATTCTTACTTTTTTTTTTCTCCAAGTGTAAATTTTCCTTTTTTCTTCTGAATTCTTTTAAGTTTTCTTCGTCTTTAGTTTTCTACATTGGAATATGTTACGCCTGTTTTCTGTTTTGCCCTTGGTTTTATTTGGTATTTATCTTTCTCAGTCTTCTTTGATCCTCTTGTGTCTCTGGCTTGGTGTCTGTCAATTTTGGGAAGATTTGCTCATTATTTTTAATATTTCTTTCCCCATTTCCTTTTTCATCTACTTCTGCTATTCCAACTGCATGTATATTACACCTTTTGAAATCGTTCTACAGTCCTTGGATGTTCGGTCTCGTCCCCCCACTCCTATTTTCTCCTTGGCTTTTGGTTTGGGAAGTTTCTAGTGATCTATCTCCCAAGGCATTGGATCTTTCCTTGGTTTTGTCCAGTATACTTTTTAGCCCATCAGAAGTTCTCTTCATTACTGTGTGTGTGTGTGTGTGTGTGTGTGTGTGTGTGTTAATTTCCAGCATTTCCTTTTGATAATTCCTTGGGGTTTCTCTCAGTTTAATATGTTGTCTATTTTTACCATTATTATTTTAACATATTAATCATAGTTATTTAAAATTCCCTATCTGATCATTTCAATGTCCATGTCATCTGAGTCTAATTATAATACTTGCTTTGTATCTTTTAACTGTTTTTTTTTTTCCCCTTTGGGTTTTGGTGGGTTTTTTTGTTTGTTTTGTCATTTTCTTAATTATTTATTTAAAACCAGACAAATTGTATAAGATAAGAGGAACTGAGGCACTTAGGACTCTTAAGTGAAATTTTATGTCATTGTGGTTAGGAAGGGGGCTGTGTTTAATGTTTCTGTAGCTCTAGGTGGCAGAGGCTTCAAATACTTCTAATATCTGTGTTTTTGTCTTTCCTCTTAACATTTTACTTCCATAAGCATTCCTCTTCAAAGTCAGTCTGTGTCTTACAGCTCTCTCTGTTACAATCTACTGTTAGGATGATGAGACCCTATTGTTGTAGTAGTAATGTTTGGGAAAGAGAACTCATCTTTGGATTAAATCTGTGTATCAATGGGCCTGGGTCTTGGGGCTGTGGTAAATAAGGGTTTTTCTAGTGGATTAGCTTCTTTTCCCTACTGACTGCTATTCTCTTTCCTGGCTTCACTATTCCCAGTCTGTTTATTTGAAGTCTTGACCCCAGTTGACTATGTTTCTTCTTCCTTTGGGTAAAAGAGAAAAGCTTTGGTGAATCAGCATTTTCCTTAGCTCTGATAAGGCTCTACCAAATTATTTTACTCTATATAGTAGGCATTTCTTGAGAAGGTCCTAGACCTATTTCTTAATGATCATCCTTCCTTTCTCCTTCCAGAGCCTCAGTGGATTCTTTATCAATCCTAACTATTTGAAGTTGGTGGGAGAGAGTGTCCATAGATATACGGCCACACCTTTATGACCACAGTCTCCAGGAATTTCTCATTTTCATGCTAGTTCATACTCAGCTTCCAGCAATTCCTTGAAATGATAATTTGTGTTCCTATCAGTGATTTTCTGCTGCAGTGGTTTCTGCTCCGTGAAATCAAATTTGCAGTTTTCTTCTATATCTCTCTGAATCTGCCTATCTCTCCAGATTATTGGAGTCACAGTTATCCCTGAGACTTTAATTCTTTGATGGGTACGAGAAAGTCACTGATTTTTAGTTTGTCCAACTTTTCTTTTTTCTTTTTTTTTCTTTTTTTTTTAAGATTTTATTTATTTATTTATTTGACAGAGATAGAGACAGCCAGCGAGAGGGGGAACACAAGCAGGGGGAGTGAGAGAGGAAGAAGCAGGCTCATAGCAGAGGAGCCTGATGTGGGGCTTGAACCCATAACGCCGGGATCATGCCCTGAGCCGAAGGCAGTTGCTTAACCGCTGTGCCACCCAGGCGCCCCTGTCCAACTTTTCTTGTCCTAACGATAGGGATGACAACTTCTAAGCTCTTTACGTGTTGAAGCCGAAACTGAAAAGTCCTCATGTTCTTGTATTTCTGTATTTGAATGAATTATTTTCCCAAGAGAGGAGGAGAAAAACTATAAGCATTTATGTTGCTGAATACTTCTTTTATTCTCTTTTGAGCTCAGCTATGCAAATGAAAACATATAATACTACTATATAATAGTAGGCCAGATAGTCTCAGTGTGTGAACTTCCTACTTGTGATAGATGCTGATGCTCGTTAGTGAAATTTGAGGAAGAGAAGAAAGTGAATTTAGCAGCTCTGTATGACCAAACCAGCAAATGGAGCTCATATTCATAGTGTCAAGGCAGAGTGGGGAACATAAGAAAATTAATATTTGCCTCAATCTCTTGAGATTGGAAGTAGACAAGTGAGGTGCTATTGTGTGTTGGGGGGAGGCCTCAATCTGAAAGCCCAAGAAACAACTCTGAATTTAAGTTGGAAACTAAGATTGCTAATTTCCAGGTTCTGGCTAGCAGAGTAATACATAAACCAAATTATTTTGGTTGCTTCGACAATTATATCTGTTTTCATGAGGTACAGACATAATTGGGGGCAATATAATAATTATTTGCGAAATTGTCAAACATTGAATTTGGAAAGAGCTCTGAACTTGTCCTAAGTGTGGCAGTGAAGGATGGCTTGGGGTAGACTATATAGAGGTACTTCCCTATTGCTAGTTCACTCTTCATCTCCTTGGGCCACTTTTGAGTTAATCAATGGGTGTGTTAAATAGTTGCCAGTACTCTGGTAGCTTCCCAATTCAAGTCCCTGAGCCTCGGCTTGTCTTGGGAGATTTCTCTAGTGCCAGAGGATTTAGGTCAGCTCATATTTTTGACATCACAGAAATGCCAGGTGTTTGGCCGGGTATTGAATGCCCCAGCCATAATCTGCAACTAGTGAAGGTTGGGAGTCAGTGGAAAAGTGTAAAATAAACCAGCTACCTTTTTGTTTTGTAGGAAAATTATGGGACCTGCTCTATGAAGCTTTTCTAAGTGTTTCCAGAGGGCTTTTATGTCAGTGGCACACAGTGGCAACTTGATGATTAATTTAAACTTTAGTATCCTTTCATGCTCTCTTTCTCTCTTTCCTTACTCACCGTGCCACTAGGGATAACCATCTAAATAAATTAAATACACATTCCTTGAAGGGACTTAAAATCATTTAATTCTTTTCCTGACAGAAAGAACTCAGTGGCTGCAGCACATTCCTCAACTTTTAGAAACCCACATCTGTGATGTGGAGGTGATAAACGTAATACTGTCATACTGCACGCTAGGTTTTTATCTACATTTTTGAGCTCCAAGAATTTCAAAAAGGAAACTTAAATGACGCGATAAAGCTCAGCTTACCAGTGTCTTAGCATCACCTTATGGGGAATGTAAAAAGATAACCACCTATACTTGAATTTGGTGAGCCCCTGAAAGTCCTAAGTAGGTATGATAATGTTTGCTGTGTATGCACCAAGTTTTCACTGGAGAGAGCTATTACATGGCCATTTCTGGCCAGCTAATTTATTCTATTTTTTTAAAAATCAAGAATAATATTCAGAGGGGGACAAGGCTATGTTTCTTAAGGTTTTCCTCACTTTACTCTAGGAAGAAGAAGGTGGTACAGAGAGTATGCAGAAATCCCAGAATTGTTAGTCTGCTTGGGGCGGAGAGGTCATGGGGAACCAGAAGTCTCAGCAGATACATCTAGCCAGGAGACATGGGGGAGCAAATGTGGNAGCTTACCAGTGTCTTAGCATCACCTTATGGGGAATGTAAAAAGATAACCACCTATACTTGAATTTGGTGAGCCCCTGAAAGTCCTAAGTAGGTATGATAATGTTTGCTGTGTATGCACCAAGTTTTCACTGGAGAGAGCTATTACATGGCCATTTCTGGCCAGCTAATTTATTCTATTTTTTTAAAAATCAAGAATAATATTCAGAGGGGGACAAGGCTATGTTTCTTAAGGTTTTCCTCACTTTACTCTAGGAAGAAGAAGGTGGTACAGAGAGTATGCAGAAATCCCAGAATTGTTAGTCTGCTTGGGGCGGAGAGGTCATGGGGAACCAGAAGTCTCAGCAGATACATCTAGCCAGGAGACATGTGGGAGCAAATGTGAAATTATGGAATGGAATGGTAGGTCAGTATGGCAACCCCGTGGTCAAAAGAACACAGAGGAGATTTCCAGTAGTTTTCCTCACTGCAAAACAGCAGAGCTAGTAAATTTAGGACTTATAGGAAGCTCCCTGTTTTTCTCTGAAAACCTCTAAGCAGGATATTTTAAGAATAAAATCAGTAAAGGGCTACACAGTTATTCTAAGTTCCCAGATCATAAAATTAACCTTTTCTTCCCCATTACATATACATCTGTCTATTAACTAAGTCATATGGAGTCCCAGGATTTATTACATTCATTTCACATAGTTTGTGTGTGTGTGTGTGTGTGTGTGTGTGCGCGCGCGCGCACGTGCACGCACACATGCACAGATAAACATACAAAATAACAAGTGTGGACAGATGTGGTTATTTATGGAAATAGACTTGTTTTTTCTAATTGCCTTGCAATGATAACACATATTACGGATGAAATATTTTCTATGATAAATACAAAAAAGTACTTTTGAAAATGTCTTGATCAGGTCTGCAGTGATTCTACCAACACATTCCTGTTCTCTCTTTTTTTTCTTTTAAAGATTTTATTTATTTATCTGACAGAGAGACAGCCAGAAAGAGAGGGAACACAAGCAGGGGGAGTGGGAGAGGAAGAAGCAGGCTCCCAGCAGAGGAGCTTGATGCGGGGCTCGATCCCAGAACTCTGGGATCACGCCCTGAGCAGAAGGCAGACGCTTAACAACTGAGCCACCCAGTCACCCCTCCTGTTCTCTTTTTTATTATTGTAGTAAAATATATAAAACATAAATTTTTTCTCTTTAAGCATTTTTAAGTGTACACTTCAGAGATATTAGATTCACACTACTATGGGACTGTCATCAGTAACCATTTTCAAAAAATTTTAATTACCCCAAACAGAAATTCTGTTCCTGTTAGGTTAAAAATTCCCCATTCCTCCTCTTCCTTCTCTTCTTAGCTCCCCCAATCTATTTTCTCTCTATAGGTTTTCTTATCCCAGATAGTTCATATATATGGCATTATATGTTTATCCTTTTGTGAGTGGCTCATTTCATTTAACGGAATGTTTTCAAGGTTAATCTATGTTGTAGTTTGTATCAGAACTTCATTCCTTTTTATAGCTGAATAATATTACATGGTGTTTATATACCACATTTTGTTTATTCATCTGTTGATGCATAATTCTGTTGCTTCTACCTTTCTCTAGTGTGAAAAATGCTACAGTGATCGTTGGCATACACATATCTCTTTGAGTTCCTATTTTCAATTCATTACTATATACCTAGGAGAAGAATGCTATGTCATGGTCTAAGTCTATATTTAGCTTTTTGAGGGACTGCCACACTGTTTTCCACAGTAGCCGCACCATTTTACATTCCTACCAGCAATGTATGAGCATTCCAATTTCTTCACATCCTCACCAATTCTTGCTAATTTTACTTTATGTATTATAGACAACCTAGGCAGCTGTGCATTGGTATCTCATTGTGGGTTTTATTTGCATTTCCCTAATGAATAAGGTATTTAATAGCTTTCCTGCATTTATTCGCTATTTATATATTTTCTTAGGGTTAATGTCTACTGATAACCTTTACCCATTTTAACTGGGTTATTTGTGTTGTTGAATTATAGTTCCTTATATATCCTAGATATTAAACCCTTTCAGATAATGACTTGCAGTTATTTTCTCCTACACTGTAGATTATCTTTCATTTTCTTTGTAATGCCTTTTAACAACAAAAGATTTTAATTTTGATGAAGTTCAATTTACTTATTTTTCTTTTTTTGTTAGTGCTTTTGGTGTTGTATCTAGTAATCTATTGCCAAGGTATAGAGTTACCTGTATGTTGCTTCTAAGAGCTTTATCATTTTAGCTCTTATTTTTGAGTTGTTGAGCCATTTTTAATTGTTAATGGTGAAAGTAGGGTTCCAACTTTATTCCTTTGCATGCAGAAATTCAGTTGCCCAGCATCCTGTATTGAAAAGATATTCTTTCCCTATTCAGTGGACTAGGCACCATTGTCAAAAATAGCCATAAATGTATGAGTTTATTTCTGGACTCGCAATTCTATTCCCTTGGTCTATGTGTCTATCCTTATGCCAGTACCATACTGTCTTGATTACTGTGACACTACAGTTTTGAAATCAGAAAGTGTGAGTACTCCAATTTTGTTCTTTATCAAGACTGTTTTGTCCATTTGGGGCCCTTTGGATTCCATATGAATTTGAAGATTATTCTCCATTTCTGTGAAAAAGGCTGTTGGAACTTTGATAGGAATTGCATTGAAACTATAGCTTTAAGTCGTATTGACATCTTAAAAATACTAAGTATTCTTTTTTTTTTTTTTTAAAGATTTTTTATTTATTTATTCGACAGAGATAGAGACAGCCAGCGAGAGAGGGAACACAAGCAGGGGGAGTGGGAGAGGAAGAAGCAGGCTCATAGCGGAGGAGCCTGATGTGGGGCTCGATCCCAGAACGCCGGGATCACGCCCTGAGCCGAAGGCAGACGCTTAACCGCTGTGCCACCCAGGCG